>NC_073262.2:68490000-68790000 GCF_029289425.2 Pan paniscus
AAGGGAAGAGGGGTGTCTGGGATCCCAGGAAGAGCAATAAATGCAGTCTGTCAGCTCCGCAGCAGAGGAGGGGCTGTGACAGCAGCCCTCACCCAGAAGGGGTGAATGGTAAATCTACCTCAATAGACAGTGGCCTGTGCATTATAAATCTGATCATTTTGCTGTGCCCAAAACATCTTAAGTATAATTATACCAAAGCCTGAAAAAAGACTGGCTAAAGAGAAAACTAAAATAGATTTTTTAAAATGCAAACACACAATTCTGCCTACAAAAATGTTAAGTGCCAAGGAAAATATTGTTAAAATCCAAGAGGACCTCCTTTCCTAAGCTGCAGTGTTCAGGAATTTATATGTATATAAGGTTGGTAGTGACCACGGACAAATCATTGCCTACACCTCTGCCAGAACATCTGTCATTTCTCATGAAGCCGGAACTTTAAATGTCACAACTAGATCAGAAATAACACTGATATCAGAACCATCATGTACTTTTTTTCTGCTCTGCATGTGAGCATCTGGGGTGCCTAAAATCCAACCCTCACAGCTCTTGAAAAGCCCCGTGTCTTGCAGAAGGGATGCCTTTCAGTGATGCATCCGTGAGGAGGCAGCGCCTTTTGATAATTCACACAAAGGTCTTGCTAGTAGAGGGAGGCCTTACCTTGACTGGAGGAGAGACCTAGGTTTGGATCTCAGCTAAAGTGTCTTCCAAGAGCAACATTCTTGTTAGCATAACATGCCATTTTCATGCCCTACAGATTCATAGATTTATGGAGTTTTGAACTAGTTAAATGCCTTAGAAATGACCAATACCCACCCATTTTGTTGATAAGGGACCTGAAGCATAGAGAAGTCAGATAGTTTGAATATTTGTCCCTACCCAAATCTCATGTTGAATTGTAATCTCCAGTGTTAGAGGTGGAGCCTGGTGGGAGGTGTTTGGATCATGGGGGCAAATTCCTCATGAATGGTTTGGGCCATCCCCTTGGTGATAAGTGAGCTCTGAGTTAACACTGAGATCACATAGTTTAAAAGTGTGTGGCACCTCCCTCACACCTCAACTCTCTTTCTTTTGCTTCTGTTTTTGCCTCATGATGTGCCTACTCTCCCTTGACTTCTTTTTGAGACAGGGTCTCACTCTGTCACTCAGGCTGGAATGCAATAGTGCAATCATAGCTCACTGTAGCCTTGAGCTGCCAGGCTTAAGCAATTCTCTCACCTTAGCCTCCCAAGTACATGAGACCATACGCATGCACCACCATGCCCAGGTGATTTTTGTATTATTTTTGTAGAGATGGGGTTTTGCCTTGTTTCCCAGGCTGGTCTCTAAATTTTGTGCCATGCACCACCATACCCAGATGATTTTTGTATTTTTTTGTAGAGATGGGGTTTTGCCATGTTTCCCAGGCTAGTCTCTAAATTTTGTGCCAAGCGATCTGCCCCCACTTGGCCTCTCGATGGGCTGGGATTACAGGCATGAGCCATCACCACACCTGGCTTTGCTTTCTGCCATGATTGGAAGCTTCCTGAGGCCACCCCAGAAGCAGATGCTGCTATTCTTCTTGCACAGCTTGCTGAACTGTGAGCCAAACTTCTTATTTTATAAATTACCCAGTCTCGGATATTTCTTCATAGCAGCACAAGAATGGCCTAATACAAAAAGTGAAGAGTTTGCCCAAGTTTAGATAGCTAATAATAATTTTTATTAAATGATATTACAATATAATCTTCATTGGGTTTGTTTATAGATTTTTTTTACTAATGCATCAGTAGAACTACATGTACTTATTGATTGAGGTTTAAGCTACAATTTCAAGCAAGCATGTGAAAATAAAGGCAATTCTTCTTGCTCTTTAGATCATTAATGTTTAGTCCTCAATACAGATTTCCACATTCCACTACTTCATTACTATACTACGTTTTTAACTAGAATTTTGAGGTCACATCCGCTGAGAAGTCTTTTTTCCCCTCTAGAATGGGTTGGGTTCCCTCCCAGGTGGGGTAGCCCTATCATCACTTTGGGCTTGCTCTGTGATCCTGTTTGTGACAATATCTTGGGATTGTCTATATAATTTTGATTCCCTAGTTAATTATAAGCTCTGTGAAGATTAAGACTGACTGGGCATTTTTTTCATCATTGTATCCCCAGTATTTAAAATAGTGTTTGCAAATATAAACAGGGATAAATAAGCATTTGCAGAAAAAGGAAGAAGGAAGGAAGCAGAGATGGAGGGAGGGACTCATATAGAAATTGATATGAAAAATAGAATAGCAAATGAATGTTAAGGAATAAGAGATAGAAGCAGAACTAAATGTAAAGAATTGAAGAGTTACCTAATTCACAAATTTTAAAATTTCTAAATAAGTATGACAGAGCATAACACTATTCAGCAGAGTCTCCTGTCTTTGTCTTTGTTTGTCTACTTGCAGATGGTGGTGTTTGAGTCATGTGGCAGAAATGCTCCAAGATTTCTGCCTCCTGGTGTTCGCATCTTTGGGTAATTCCTTCCCATTGAATGTGGCCAGAAGCTCCTGTGACTTGCTTCTAACCAATGAAATATGGCAAAGGTCATCAGGTGTCACTCTGTGATTATGTTACATTTATATAAGATTCTGTCTTGCTAGCAGACTGCTCTAGAGACTCCTTGCCCACTTGATGAAGTTACAATAGCAGCTGTGTTAGGAAAGCCTGTGTGATGAGTAACTGCAGGTGGCCTTTGGGCACTGAGGGTGGCCTCTAGGAGCTGAGGGTAACCTCCAGTCAACACCCAGCAAGAAGCCAGAGCCCTCAGTCCTACAATTGCAAGGAAGTGAATTCTGCCAATAATCTGAATGAGCTTCGAAGCAGATTCCTCCTTAGTTAAGCCTCCAGATGAGAACTCAGCCCAGTTGACACCTGGTTTAAAGACTGGTGAGACAATAAGTAAAGGACTCAACTAAGCCATGCCCAGTCTCCTGACTCACAGAAAGTGTGAGATAATAAAAGTGTTTGGTTTTAAGATAATAAGTTTGGGGGTAATTTATTAAACAGCAAAGGTAAGTAATACAAGGTGTTTGGTTATAAATAAGCTATAAAAATAGCTGAGAGAAAGAGAGAAGGAAGGAAGGAAGCAAGGAAGGAAGGAAGGAAGAAAGGAAGGAAGGAAGGAGAAAGAAAGAGAAGGAAGGAAGGAAAGAAAGAAAGAAAAGAAAGAAAGAAAGGAAAGAAAGGAGAAAGAAAGGAGAAAGAAAGAGAAAGAAAAGAAAAGAAATGAAGAAAGGAAGAGAGAGAAGGAAGGAGAAAGACAAGATGGAAGGAATATGGCCTTAGTTAAATTGTATGGATTTTTTTTTTTAGGTTTAATTTGGTGATTTTCAAATCAGTACAGAAAACATCTGAAGAAATTACAAGATTTTAAGAAAATGACAAACATCAGCAATTTACCAAGGCTTCAAGGGAATATAAGAAATCTGATAACTCATCACCACTAAGGCAAATTTGTGTGAGTGAATTCTATGAATACATAGGACTGGACAAGATCTTAAGAAGACAGATGGTCTATACTCATCTTCAGGTAAGGCTTTTCCTAAATACTTCCAAACAATGATGATGATGATGGTGACATCAATACTGTGAGCTTTTATTTACTGAGTTCCTCATATATGCATATCATACAGAATAGGAAGAAACTAATTTTTATGGAACACCTGCAGTTGTCCATGTGCTATACTGCAAACTTTATATAAGTCATCTTATAGAAAATAGCAAGCCCTTACAATAAGTCCCAATTATTTCCCCCATTTTACACACACACACACACAGCCAGCCAGAGACACACAAAGAAAAATTATTTTGCTCTAATTCACCCAACAATTAAGTTGTAAAACTATGATTCAAACCCATATTTAATAGTCCTCACGATCTGAAAAATTTCCCAAGTAATCTAATTTCCAACTTCTAGGCCATCTTCTAAGCCAAAAGATGCTAGATAGGTAACCATCCTAATTTTTTCCAATCACTTTACATTAAAAAAAAATGTGAATAGGCTGTAAGGTAAAACAAATTTAAATATTTGGAAAAGATTTGAAAACACAATTAATAGAAGAGAACTTCAAATGGCTAACAATGTTTGGTAAAATGGTCACCCTCACTAATAACCAGAAAAACACAAATTTAAATGAGACATCCCTTTATACCCATGAGGTTTGTAAAAATTATAATTTTCAATAATACTAGGTGTTGGGGGGAGAGTGAGACTTGGAGCCTTTGTACAAGGTTAGTGGGAATCTGGGACTGATGCAGTCAGTTAGCAATGTTTGGAGAAATTGGTGGGTGTACCCTAGATCCAATGATAGGGTCTCCCACGTATTTTGTGGGAGCTAGGAGCTGGTGTCAAACAAGTTCTATTATTAGGGAACAAATAAATAAAATGTATTCAATGCACACTATGGAATAACATGCAATGGTCAGTAGCAATGAATTAGCACGTATAGCATCATCTTAAAAATAGCATGTTGAGCCAGGTGAGGTGGCTCACGCCTATAATCCCAGCACTTTGGGAGGCCAAGGCGGGCAGATCACGAGGTCAGGAGTTCGAGACCAGCCTGGCCAATATAGTGAAACCCAGTCTCTACTAAAAATACAAAAAATTAGCCTAGTCTGGTGGCGGTGCCTGTAATCCCAGCTACTCGGGAGGCTGAGGTAGGAGAATGGCTTGAACCTGGGAGGCAGAGGTTGCAGTGAGCCGAGATCACGCCATTGCTCTCCACCTGGGCGACAGAGTGAGACTCCATCTCAGAAAAGAAAAAGAAAAAAAGCATGTTAAGTGAATAAAAAGTATGGCAGAGAATGAAATCTATTGCACAATATCATTTATCTAAATTAAAACATGCATGCATGTAATGAGTTTATGTATTTTTCAAAGATATTTATATATTCAATAACATATATCAAGCTCATTAGAATGGCTGCTTGTGGGGTAATGCGAAATGGAAATGAGGTCAAGAATGAACTGAAAAAACATTATGAAGGAAAAGAAGAGAGAGGCCTGACCAGACAGCTAATGACTGAACATTATTAACTACAGAATGTGACTAACTCATCTCTCAGCACTTGAGGTATCCCCAAAGACAACTAAAAATGTGGAATGAAGCTCTATTGTTACTGGCTAAAGAGCTTATGCTGACCTTGGATATTTGAATTTACAAAAGTATGTACCCAACATTTTATTGGGAAAGGAAGCCACACCAGGAAAATGTGGTCTGAAATTCTGTAGGGAGCAGAGGAAAATTTTTTCTAAAGATAAAGTAATTAATTTCTTAGATTTGTACTTGGAGAAAACATGATGGCAAATATTTTGGCCAGTGTTAGAATTTGTTCATTAGTCTTATCTTAATGGAAGAGAATCTGTTTGCCTTTGAGCAGAACAGTCTTGTGGTAGATTGTTACTCTACGTATAAATAGCAAAAAGAGTCCTTCAGCCTGAGTTCCACTGTCAATCCCGCTCATTCACTCACCAATCAAGGGCTTTGTGACCTGCACACACAGGTTCCTGTGAACACCTTGCTCTGCAAGGCAGAATGCATCAATAGGATTGTTCTTTTGTCCTGGTCAACCTGATTTCATAAGGAAGAAAATACTAGGAAAAGCTAATATAATCCTCCTCCAAATAATCACACAACTTTAACATTTTTAGACATAGGGTCCAGAACACATTTTCAATCCAGTGTTTCAGGAAGTTTGAAATGATACATTAATAAATGAGTAAATAAGTAAACCAAAAAATAAAAACAAGCAAAACAAAACAGAAAACCTAAGATACACGTCTTTACCTTAAATACAATATTTACCCTTGGCTACAAATTTGAGATAATATGTCCTACAATAAATGTTATAATTTGGCTGAAAGTGATTTTATCCATTTTGATAAGATAGATGAAGGATAAAGAAAAAATAGGCTAAATAAGAAATAACTTCATTTATCTACACTTTTTAAGAATTACGGTTTATTTTATGTGATTCATCACTTAACCTGATGACTACTTTTTGTTAGTTAATTTCCCATTTTAAAAAAACCTAAATGTTTTCAGTAGAATTATTTATTGTTTGCAGTGATTAGAAACTAACTATATAGTTTTGGCACAGAATATCCAAGTATCCATAACAATTAATGTGCTATAACAGTAATGTCTGCAAGGGTCACTGGAATGCGAGGACTTGGCATGATGCAAATAGCCCTGAACTTCCACATGTTTACAAATTCAATTTGCCTCTTCTTGGTACATTTTCTCTCTGTTTTCTTTTACTTCTTTTTACCATGATTTTTTTTAGATGTTACACCCTCCCTTGGCCATCCTCATGCCTACCATGGTCATATCTTTTCCTGTGTGTGTGTGTGTGTGTGTGTGTGTGTGCATGTATCTATCTATCTATATATATGTAAAATGTATGCTTTTATATATATATATAAAATATGTATGCATATATCTATCTATCTATATATATATCCATATATAAAAGTCCATGGGTTTTGTGACAACCATGTAGAGAAGTTACTTGCTGTTTACTTTAGGGTATGTGTACCAACCTCAATTATCCAGGGGAAGTTCTAAAAACTTTGTGGTACCCAGAGTAGGGAATCCTTTCTGTTCAAAATTATTTTAAATAAATTGTCACGGTTTTTATTTGGATTTATCTGCCTACTAATAGATATATGTGTTCCATTTGGGGTTGATAGTTCATTTCTTTCTATAAGGTGATCAACCAAAAGCAACAGATAGAATTTTAGTAGTACCTGTTTTATTTTGCAGCTCCTGAATTTTACCAATGAGTTTAAAAAAAAGGTGTTTTTTTTTCCCTTTGGCTAACTCCAAAATATTCAGAGGCTGACAAAATCTGAATCTTATTTAGTTCTTGTTATAGCAACAGCAAAATTTAGCATTGGAATGCACAAACATTTCTTCATCTGAAGAGGTATGAATAACTTCTCAGCCTCTTTTGTCATTAGAATGCTACTCTCCAGTTGCAAAGAGTAAACCTCATGAATGGGGCTATGTCTCCACACTTAGCAGTGGAATTGTAATAAAATTACAGTAACCACCTTTTTGTTAGAAGTTCTCTGAAGTTGAGCTATTAACATAACCAACAGTACCTAAAGTGTGACCTGCAAACAGAGCTTTTCAAACACCAAATACGATGCCCTATTCATGGTCGATACTCTATAAATAGCAGATCATCATTTCCCTTCCCTTAATCCTTAAAATAGCCTTAACTAGTAAATACTGTTATCTGATTTTTAATAATAATAATTAAAAAAAGAAGATGTATCTGGCTATCCAAGCTGGTTACACAAACTCAGTGGCAAAACTATTTCTGAATTGGTCTATATTCTCTCAATTTAAGAGCCTCCCAGCATCGACCATCATGCCTCTTTGCAAAAGTGCAATTGTTAAAGAAAGATTGGGTGGTTTGGGCCCTGCACCATGGGATGCACCAACAATTTCATCAAATGACCCTCAGAACAGCCTGAATGTCACATGAATAATTTTCAACATGTAAGCACAGAGGGCACACAAGGATAGCAACACTTAAAAGCTCAAAAAAGCATGAATTGCAATATGCTGGGCTCCTATAATCACACATAATCCAATAATGTCTTAAATCAGTATTAAAACAAATATTTTTTTCAAGGGTTCACAGGTTATTTTCATGAAAAGAATTTTAAAAATGAGAAAATTATCTTCTAATTTGTGCCTTTATTTCTTTAATATTATTAAGTAATAATATACTGTCAACCCTGATGTCATACTGAGAAAATATTTCTGTGTAAATCTAACATCTTCATTATACTGTCAAGCCACAAATAACATTATATCACAAATTTACATGTGATAGATAGTTTCCCCAAAAAGAATTTCATTCCTTAAAAAGTGACAAAGTTTTAGTTGTATTTCTGAATAGTAACATTCAGATAAAGATCACCAACAAGTGATAGGTGGCAATTTTCAATGAAGAAAACTATTGAAAATAATCAAGTTTACCAGTGGAAGAAATAAAATAATCTACTCTTGATGTATTCTGTGATATTATAAAAACTTTTCTTTTCAGTGATGGCAAATGTAAGAAGAAATATAAACATACATATATTTTTTTTCTGATATACATATAAATGAGAAGAAATATAATGGCAACTACAATTTTAATGTAGTTTTTACCTTGATTTAAGAATGTCCAGTGGAAAGATACTTTTAAGGCATAATGCAACAATAATTAAAACATGTACAATTCATGAAACTTAATATCATTCTTATACTTTCCACCTTAAAGGTCAGAAGTGAATCCATGTTATAATAATTCCTTTTGTAATTTATCTCAATTTAGTAGCATACATGTGAGGTTAACTTATCTGCAACTTTCCTTTAATATTCTAGGACTTAAAAGTTCTTCCAGGGTTTAAAAAAATATTTCTATTTTCTTCCCCTTTATGTATAGAAGGAGTTAGTTGTTTTAAAAAAAACAAAACAAATACCTGTGAAATGTGAATGGGCATTGGTTAAGCATTATATTGGTTTAAATTAGGAGGAGATCGAGGAGAAAATACTCACAAAAAGATAATTGTCATCCAGACTCTTCAATTAGTTACATTTTCTTTCTTTTTTCTTCTTAATGAATGAGAGGCAAATAAATCTTTGGCATTCCCAGTGCCTCTGAAGTGTAAACTCCACCAGATCATCTAGATGCACAACTATCCGACAACATTATAATAAAGGAAGTAAATAAATTTGTTCAAAATACCAGCCGAAATGCCTGAGGTTTCGTCAGTGGCCATGGTTGAAGCTCATCATGATTTGGACAGTGCAGCCGAAACCTCGAAGACTTATACACCGAGCAACAATGAAGATACTGTATAATCAACTAGGATTACAGAGGAAAAAGCACAAAGTGCTTTCAGTCCATAAAAGAAGTGATTATCACGAGGAAAGAGAAGTGACTGTTGGATTTAAAAGGCATACAGAGAGAGAGAGAGAGGAAAAAATATATATATTATATATATATATAATGTCACCACCCTACCCCCAGAAGATGTTGAAATCACAAAGAACAATTTTCAAAGGAAATATAATAAGCTTACAGATGAAAAACCACTTACACAAACCATTTTCAGCTGTACACTTTGTTAAATGATCTGCAAAATTAGAAAAAGAAACTGAATCGTTGTTGAGGTACATTATCTAAAGGGTACACGGTGTCCAGAAATTCTGTTGCCTCTTTCATCTGAGTCAATGTGAGGTTTGCATTAGTAAAAATTGTGTATTTAAAAAAAAGAAAACAAAAAAAGAAGAAAGCTAGAGAACTAGTATCAAGCCAAGAAACAAAAGGTAGTCAACAACGTTCTTTTCTCAATGCAGAGAGGGCTTATTGAAATATAAGCAAGAACCTTTTTTTCCTTCAGCTAGTATATATGAGTTAAAATTTTCCAGTTCTTCTGAAAAAGGTCATTTCTATAAATGATGCATTTTAAATACCATTTAATAGCTGTTATTGAAATTTGGCTCATGAAAAAACTACAGTTATATTTTTTTCTTTGTAATCTGGCAAAAATGTCACTACACATGTCAGCTAATTGTGTAATATCTTGCTGCTGTTTTGTTTTCTGTGCACTTCTATCAACAATTTCAGCTTATAACAGTGATTCTTTTCCTTTTGCATCTCAATATACCTGATATAAACTTTTTCTCCCATCAATAATAGTGATTCATGACAGTAATCATGAAATCTTTCATAGGAGACAAAGTTGTTAGAATCTGTCTCTAGGGGAAAGTTGAGAAGGGATTGCATAGTTCAGCATTTTCCTCAGGAGATTCGGATGTGACCCCTAGAGGTTATAAACCGTACCACCTTTTGAGAATCACTGATCTTCCTAGGGGTTATAAACTACCTTCCCTTTTGAGAATTACTGATTTCTGAATGAAGACAAAGAATTTATAGTTTTTCTTTAAGCCAAATTAACATACTTCTAGAACACAGTGTATAGATGCTAGACACATCATGGGCATTCACTTACATTTGATAGAGCTTGCACTTTGATTTTTTTTTTTTTCTGGTAGCAATAAAAGATTTATGCCCATTCACCAGCTTAGTTGTGATCACCATGTAAAAAGGTTGTCTGGGGTTAAGGTACTAGATAGACCATGGGATAGAACAAAATTTCACTTTGGCTTATTTGCTTAGCAATTCCAACCAAAGCTAATGAGCTGTAGATCAAAGCAATTTGTTGACAATATTAATGGCAGCCTCAGGTCTAAGTAAATTATCTGACCTTTCACTCCGTTACTTGGCTGTCAGGAAGCTGAAAGGAAGAGTTCAAGCCTAGTCTTGGTTGTAACTACATTTGCTAGCACCTGAAATAATGAGTTTTGGTAGCCACACGATTTTTTTTTGTAATTAATATAAACTATTTGTACACTTTTATGCAGTACATGTGGTATTTTGTTACATGCATAGAATGTGTGATGATCAAGTCAGAGTATTTAGGGTGTCCAGCACCTTGAGTATTTGTCATTTCTATGTGTTGAGAACATTTCTAGCCCTCTCTTCTAGTTATTTTGATATATATACAATACACTGCTGCTAACTATAGACATCCTACTCTGCTATCAAACATTAGAACTTATTCCTTCTACTTAACTGTATGTTTGTACCAATTTATGCCCATCCATTCCTCTACCCACCCACACACACACATTCTTGCCAATTGGTAACTATTACTTTTAACATTACTTTTAAATGGCAAAAACTGCAATTACTTTTGTACAAACCTAATATTTCACTCTGTACTTCTATGAGATCCACTTTTTTAGCTCCGACATACAAGTGAGAACATGCAATATTTGTTTTCTGTGCTTGGCTTATTTCACTTAATATGGTGACCTCCAGTTCCATCCATGTTGCTGCAAATGACCAGATTTCATTCTTTCTTAATGAAAGGTGAATAGTATTACATTGTGTGTATATACAAATTTTCTTTATCCAATCATCCAATAGTGGACACTCAGGTTGATTCTATATCTTTGCTTTTGTGAATAGTGCTGCAATAAACATGTGAGTGCAGGTATCCCTTTGATATGATTTCCTTTCTTATGGATAAATACACAGCAATGGGATTGCTGGATAGTATGATTTTTGAGAAATCTCCATGTTATTTTTCATAGTGGCTATACTAATTTACATTCCCATCAACAGTGTATAAGAGCTCCTTTTTCTCTGCATCCTCACCAACATCTGTTTTTTTTAATTCTTATTAATAGTCCATCTAACTGGGGTAAGATGATATCTCATTGTGGTTTTGATTTGCATTTCGCTGATGATTAGAAATACTGAGCATTTTTAAAATATAACTGTTGGCCATTTGTATGTCTTCTTTAGAGAAATGTCTATTTATGTACTTTGCCCATATTTTAGTAGGATTATTAAGTTTTTTTTGGCTGTTGAACTGTTTGAGTTCCTTGCATATTCTGGATATTAGTTTCTATCAGATGAATAATTTGCAAATATTTTATCCTATTCAACAGGTTGTCTCTTCACTCTATTGATGATCTCCTTTGCTGTGCAGAAGATTTTTAGTTTAACATAGTCCCATCTCCATTCTTGTATTTGTTGCCTGCACTTTTGAGATCTTAGCCATAAAATCTATGCCTAGGCCAATATCCTGTGATGTTTCCTCTATGTTTTCTCCTAGTAGTTTTATAGTTTTGGGTCTTATGTTTAGGACTTTAATCCATTTTGAATTGATATTTTTATATGATGAGAGATAGCTGTCTAGTTTTATTCTTCTGCATATGAAGATCCAGTTTTACCAGCACCACGTATTGGAGTGGATATCCTTTCCCCAATGTGTGTTCTTGGAGCCTTTGTTGAAAATCAGTTGGCTATAAAAATGTGGGTTTATTTCTGGGTTCTCTATTTTTTGTTTTTTTGTTTGTTTTTGTTTTTGAGACAAAGTTTTGCTCTGTCGCACAATCATGTTTCACTGCAGCCTCAACTTCCTGGGCCAAAGCAATCCTCCTGCCCCAACCTCCCAAGTAGCTGAGATTACAGAAGCAGACTACATGCCTGGCTATTTTTTTTTTTTTTTTAGACCTGGGGTCTTGCCATGTTGCCCAGACTGTTTTTGAGCTCCTGGCCTCAAACAATCCTCCCACCTTGGCCACCCAAAATGCTGGGATTACAGGTGTGAGCTACCATGCCTAACCTTGGGTTCTCTATTTGTTCCATTGGCCTGTGTCTGTTTTTGTACCAATATCATGCTGTTTTGATTACTATAGCCTTGTAATATATTTTGAAGTCAGGTAGTGTGATACGTCCAGCTTTGTTTTTTTTTCTCAGTATTGCTTTGGCCATTAGAGCTGTTTTTTTGATCTGTAACAATTTTAGAGTTTTTTTTTTCTATTCTAGTGAAAAATAACATTGATATCTTAATAGGGATTGCATTGAATCTGTAAATTGATTTGGGTTGCATGGTCATTTTAACAATATTAATTCTTCCAATCCATGAGCATGAGGTGACTTTCCATTTGTTTTGTGTCCTAATTTCTTTCACCAGTATTTTGTAGTTTTTCTTACAGAGATCTTTCACATCTTTGATTAAATTTATTCCTGGATTTAGTTTATTGTAAATGGGATTTATTGTAACTGGGATTGCCTGCTTGATTTCTTTTTTGGCTGTATCATTACTGATATGTAAAGACGCTACTGATTTTTTTTATGTTGACTTTGTATCTTGCAACTTTACTAAATTTACTTATCATATCTAACAGTTTTATGTTATCAGCAAAGAGGATCAATTTGATTTCCTCCTTTCCAATTTGGAAGCCTTTTCTTTCTTTTCTTTGCCTGATTGCCCTGGCTAAGACTTCCAGTACTATGCTTAATATGAGTGATGAAAGTGGGCATCCTTGTTTTGTTCCAGTTCTTTGAGGAAATGCTTGCAGTCTTTCCCCATTTATTATGATGTTAATTGAGGGTTTGTTATTTATAGACTTTATTATGTTCAGATATGCTTCTGGTATGCCTAGTTTGTTGAGAGTTTTTATTATGAAGGATCGTTGGACTTTATCAAATGTTTTTTCTGCATTTATTGAGGTTATCACATGGTTTTTGTCCTTCATTCTGGTGGTGTGCTGTGTCACATTTATTGATTTGCATACATTGAACCACCATTGCATCTCTGGGATAAATCCCACTTGTATTATATTTTTGAAGTGCTACTGGATTTGGTTTGCTAGTATTTTGTTGAAGATTTTTGCATTTATATTCACCATGTATAGTGATGTGTAGTTTTCTTTTTTTGTTGTGCCCTTGTCTGGTTTGTGTATCAGAGTAATGCTGGCCTTGTAAAATGAGTTGGGAAGAATTCCCTCCTCTTCAATTTCTTGGAATATTTTGATAACAATTAGTGTTAATTCTTCTGTGTAAGTTTGGTAGAATTTGGCAGTGAAGCCATCTGGTTCTGGACTTTTTTTAAGAGACTTTTTGTTACTGATTCAATCTTGTTATTTGTTATTAGTCTTCTCAGGTTTTCTATTTATTCCTGATTAATTGTTGGTAGGTTATATATGTCCAGGAATTCATCCATTTCCTCTATGTTTTTCAGTCTGTTGTATAGGTGTTCATAATAGTATCTGATGGTATTCTGTGTTCTTGTGGTATCAGTTGTAATGTTGCCTTTTTCATTTCTGATTGTGTTTATTTGCGAATTCTTTTCTTGGCTGGGTTGGTTAGCAGTTTATTCATTTTATTTATCTTTTAGAAAAATCAGCTTATCATTTTGTTGATCCTTTGTCTTACTTCTTTTGTCTTTATTTCATTTAGTTTTGCCCCTATCTTTATTATTTCTTTTCCTCTGCTGATTTCGAGTTTGGTTTGTTCTCGCTTTTCTAGTTCCCCTAAGTATATTATTGGTTTGTTAATTTGTTATTTTTTTTACTTTATTGATACAGGCATTTATTGCTATAAACTTCCCTCTTAGCACTGCTTTTGCTATATCCCACAGGTTTTGGTATGTTGTGTTTCCATTTTTTGTTTCAAAAATTTCTTTTTTAATTTCCTTCTTAATTTTTTCATTCACCCAATGGTTGCTGAGAGCATATTAATTTTCATATATTTGTACAGTTTCCAAAGTTCCTCGTTACTGATTTCTAGTTTTATTCCACCATGGTCTAAGAAGATGCTGAGTATGATTTCAATTTTTAAGAATTTATTGGGACTTGTTTTGTAGCCTAACTTATGGTCTTTTTTGGAGAATGTCTCATGTGCTGATGAGAGGAATGTGTATCTACTGTTGTTGAATAAAATGTTCTGTTGATGTTGATTAGGTCCATTTGGTCTAAGTTGCAATTTAAATCCAATGTTTCTTTATTGATTCCTGTCTAGATCATTTGTCTAATGCTGATAATGGGGTGTTGAAGTCTAAAACTATTATTATATTGGAGTCTATCTCTGCCTTTAGGTCTAATAATATTTAATTTACATATACCAATGTTGGGTGATATATATTTAGAATTTTTAAATCTTCTTGCTGAATTGATCCCTTTATTGTGTTTTAATGACCTTTTTAATCTATTTTTACTGTTTTTTGACTTAAATTCTGTTTTATATGATATTGATATAAGTATAGCTACTTCTGCTTGTTTTTTTGTTTTCCATTTGTACGGAATGTCTTTTTTCCATCCCTTTACTTTTAGTCTATATATGTCTTTACAGGTAAAACGAGTTTCTTATAGGTAGCATATAGTTGAGTCATGTTTTAAAAAAATCTATTATATTTAGCTAGTCTATACATTTTAAGTGGAAAATTTAATCTGTTCACATTCAAGGTTATTATTGATAAGTGTGGACTTATCCTTGTCATTTTGTTAATTATCTTCTGGTTGTTTTCTATCTTTTTCCTTTCTTTTTTCCTTTCTTTCTTTCTCTTTTGTTGTTTATCATTGTGGTTTGGTGTTTCTCTGTAGTGATAACATTTGGGTTCTTTCTCTTCCTTATTTGTGGGTTTGCTTTACCAGTGAGTTTTATACTTTCATGTGTTTTCATGATGGTAGATATCATTCTTTTGTTTCCAGGTATAGAATGCCCTCGATCATTTCTTGTAGCTCTGGTCTAGCAGTGATGAATTCCCTCAGTTTCTGCTTGTTTGGGAAAGATTTTATTTTTCTTTCATTTATGAAGGACAACTTTGCTGGGTATTGTATTCTGGGTTGACAGTTTTTTTTTTTAAATCACTTTGAATATATCATTCTATTGTCTCCTGACCTGTAATGTTTTTGCTATATGTATTTTTAAAAATCCCCAGTTAGTCTGATAGAGATTCCCTAATATGTGACTAAACACTTTTCTCTTGCTGTTTTTATAATGCTCTTTGGTTTTGACTTTTACCTTAATATGCCTTGGAGAATAACTTTTTTGACTTATATCTATTTAGGGATTATAAACGTCCCATATCTATATGTCTAAATCTCTTGCTAGACTTGGGAAGTTTTCAGCTATTATTTTGTTAAATAGGTTTTCTATGGATTTGGTCTCTTCACCTTCTGGAACACCCAAAATTCATGTATTCAGTTGTGTTGTGTTCTTATGTCACAGGATTTGTTCATTCTTTTTTATTCTCTTTTCTTCTTTTCAAAAAATCTGACTGGGCAATTTCAAAAGACTTGTCTTCAGGTTCTGAGATTTTTGCTTTTGTTTGATCTATTGTTGAAGCTCTTGTATGAATTTTTAAAATTTCATTCATTGAATTCTTTCTTTCCAGGACTTCTGGTTTGTTCTTTTTTATTATATCTATCTCTGGTGAATTTCTCACTCACATCCTGAATTGTTTTTCTGATTTCTTTCAATTATTTTCAGTGTTATCAATCATAGCTCCCTATGAACTCAAGTTCCTACTCTCAAGCCTGCCTCAACCTGCTAAGTATTTAGGACTATAGCCTGCAGTGTGCTGCCATTCCTGGCTAACATTTTATTTTTATTTTTAGCACAGACAAGGTTTGCTATGTTGCCTGGATTGGTTTCTTGTGTTTTTACGTTGATAACTGTACCTCCGGTGTAACAGTCACTTCTTCCAATTTTTTTTTGAATTGACTTTTACAAGGGAAGGGATTTTTCC
The DNA here is from genome assembly GCF_029289425.2 of Pan paniscus. NCBI lineage: Eukaryota > Metazoa > Chordata > Mammalia > Primates > Hominidae > Pan > Pan paniscus. The sequence goes on from NC_073262.2 coordinate 68,506,136, forward strand.
TGAAGATACATCTATGCTGTTGGTTGGGTAGGACACTAGCTTTGATTCTGGGTGCATGCAGTAGTATAGTCTCCATATGATTTATTCAGCTGTAAACAGCATCAGTTGTGTCTGTGATTTCCTCAGTGGCTTAGGTTGTTGTTGTTAGTGGAGGCTATGGTGAGGTTTTGTTGAGGATGAGGATTACAGGTAGGCCAGTCATCAGATTCCAGTCACGGCAGCAGTAGACCAAGCATGCCTGGCCTCGGGTTCCCAGTTGGCGTATGAAGTCACCAGTGTTAGTGGGTTGAAACAGGCCAATACTTAGGTCTACAGATGGCTGAAGTGCTGCAGTGGTAGTGGTGGGTCAGTCAGTCGAGTGGGTCCTTGGTCCCTGGATAGCATGTGTGATGTGGGTGATGGCAGTAGTAATGGCAAGACAATCCTTGGGCTCTGAAGTGACACACATTGGTGTTAGTGATATCTACAAGGAGCTGGGTATGTCAGTCCCTCATTCCCTAGGCAGTATGTGCAGTGGGTGCTGCTGTGGTGGTAGCAGCCCTAGGAGGACTGCACAGATGCCAGTGGTGGTGGACAGGGTGAGACAAGCCCCTAGACAGTGTTCTAGGGCACTGGAGTGGGGGGAGTGCCAGGCCAGGTAGGCCTGTTTCCAGTGACCCCAGGAATGTAATCAGGCCCTGGCTATGGTGGGCAGAGTGGAGTGACACTCAGGCTCCCAGTAGAGAGCTTGGGAGTCTGCTACAACAGGGGTGGTAGGCAGGGAAAGCCTGCCATTAGGCTATGTCCAAGTATGCTGCAGTCCTGCTGTTGGAGTAGAGGCAGAGTTTCTGACAGTAACTATAGCCACAGGCAGGCAGTTCTTAGGCTGTGTGGGAGGAGGGATGCTTTAATCCCCAGTGGCAGTGGCAGTGGTATATCAGCTGTAGTAGCAGCAGGGAAAACTAGTTCTCAGGAAATGTGCAAATGCGTGATGGGAGCCCTGCTGCTTGGTAGATGGAGTCGTGACCAGCTACATGTGTTTTGGCTTCTGGTGGCAGCAATAGTGGCTGTGGCTGGTGATAAGAGGGTCTGTCCTCACAGTGTGATTGCAGTAGCCCTGCTGCTGGGGGCAGGGTCATTATATGTGGTAGCTGTCCCAGGCAGGTGGTTCTCTGGCCGTAGAGAGTATGTGCTTTGGCTTTCTTTGTCCTGGGAGAGCCTCCCTAGGGTGCTGCACCACCGTTTACCTGGCATACAGGGCACTGTGTGTGCTGGAGTGCTGGGGACCCTGCCATTCTGCTGAGTCTGACTGGTGTTATTGCTGCTACTGCTCTCTGGGTGGACACAGAATGGTGTCAGTGGGGCTCCAGGGACGTGAAGGTGCAGGGGCTCTTGGGCCCCAAGGCGGGATGCAACCTCCAGTGGGTCCTAAGCTCTCAAAATGGCCCTATGGTGAATCTGCTTAGGACTTGGTGGGTGCGTTGGACCATTATGAACTCCCACTCTAGAGCAATGCCTTTGTGTCATCTCCAGGCAGGTCCCTATGCTATTCTCAGAGCCTGTGATGGGGTCTCCCATGGCTAGGGTATCAGGAGTCCATGGTGGGAATATGGAAAGGTGGGTATCTACTGCTTACCCTTTTCCTGAACTAGGGAGCCTTTATGAGCTCCCAGCTGTTCCCAGCTGAGCTGACTGCCTCCCTTCCTGCTCCTTCCATGCCTCAGGTGCTTCCTGTTCCTTCTCTGTTGAATTCCAATATTCTCTCTTAGATGCTCTATTCGAAGTTTGATTATGCACTTGCTATTTTGGTTCCTGTCTGTGGAGGAGGTAAGTGTCAGATGCCTCCAGTCAGGCTTCTTGAAGTTCCTCTCACATAAGTCTTTATGTCCTTCATGACAATCTTACTATCCCAATGAGTGAATGACTATATGACAAAACAATCTTATTATATGTCGACATCACAGTATCACAGTGGATACTATGGTAGGCACCATGCCCCTATTCAAAATCAAGGCACTCATTTCCCCAGATGCCAGGAGTATTGGCTGCTAATGGCTCATAGCTAAACCCCTCTCCAAGCATTGGCCTTGGATTAAGACTATATTTCCTCCTGAAGAGAGAGTGGGGCAGCCTGTGTACAATGCGGGACCAGGACTAGGGTGAAAAACTGGCCTTGAGTGCTAAATTTAAGCAGGAGCCAAAAACTCAGTAATCAAAATAAACAATATTTTAATGTAATATTTTAAAAATAAAAAATGCAAAGGTTCTGTAATTATCAAAATATCACAATTTTAAATAAAGATATAATCAATATGACTGATTTTTCTCTTTGCTTGAGGCTCCAATATGGCTCCCCAAAACACTCTATTTTAAAGCATTATTTAAAAAATACTAACCAATGCAAAAGTTCACCCTGAACAAAATACTGAAATTTTTAAATAAAGGCTGACTTTTGCATTAATTTAGGTTTAAAAAATAATAATACATTAAAATATTATTTATCTTGGCTACTGAGCTTTTTGACGTCCTCTAAATTTTGTCCTCAAGGCAAGCATCTCACTCTTCTTATGTAGTCCCAATCCTGGCAGATTGACTCAGGGGAAACCAATGTCTGTCTCCTTTGCCTTAAAGGGAGGCCATCCCATCAACACAGTCCCTTGGGGATCAGCTGAAGCCTTCCTTGTGACTTTATTGCAGTCCAATCCTGCTTTTCTCCCTCCCTTACCAGCATTATTCCTACGAGTATCCTGCAGGTGAGTCTCTGAGTCTGTTTCCTCTAAGACCTCCCCAGAGAAGAGAGGTGAAAACTGAAGTTCACAGAAGGTGAGGAACTTGCCCAAGCTCTCAGAGCTCCTACGAGATGAAAACCCAGGTGAGACCAGGCACAGTGGCTCATGAGGGTAATCCCAGAACTGGGAGGCTGAGATGGGAGGACTGTTGGAGCCCAGGAGTTCAAGATCAGCCTGGGCAACATAGTGAGACTCTATCTCTTCAAACAATAAAAAAATTAGCTGGGTGTGGTGGGTGCACGCCTGTAGTCCCAGCTACTTGTGGGGCTGAGGTGTGGGGATCACTTGAGCCTGGGAGGTCGAGGCTGCAGTGAGCCATGATCACGCCACTGCACCCCACCCTGGGTGACAGAGCAAGACCCTGTCTAAAACAAACAAACAAACAAACAAAAAACAAATCCCAGTCAAGTTAGTATGACTTTAAAGCCAGTGCTTCTCATTATAACATTCTATAAGCTGGGGCCAGAATTTGTGGCTACAGTCTAATAAGTCAAAGGTAAAACAGAGATACCAGCAATCCCTATGCACTCTCCTAATTGAATTTCCTAATTGCAAACTAGAAATCAGGTTCTCTGATTTCTAGGAAGTGGGCCTCCGATTATATCAGACCCTGTAGTCAGCAGAATAATGCCCCCATCCCCACTGAAGATGTCCACATCCTAATCCCTAAAACCTGTGAATGTGTTAACTTACATGGCAAAAGGAACTTTGCAGATGTGATTAAGTTAGGGATCTTGAGCATATGCTGCATTATCCATGTAGGCCCAAATATAATCACAAGGGTCCTTATTAGGGAGAGAGGGAGGCAGGAAAGTTAGAGAAGGAAACATGATGACAGAAGTAGAGGTCACAGTGATGTGATCATGAGACAAAGAATGCAGGCAGGCCTTAGAAGCCAGAAAAGTCAAGGAACAGAGCCTTCCCTACAGCTTGCAGAAGGAAGGGAGCTCTGTTGCCCCTTGGTCTTAGCTCTAAGACCCATTTTGAACATCTGACCTCCAGAAGTATAAGAAAATAAATTTGTGATGTTTGAAGCCTCAAGGTTTGTGGTAATTTTTTATAGCAGCAATAGGAAAGTAAAAGACCCCTAAAGCAGTGTTTCAGCCCTGGCATTATGGCATCACCCATGTGGCTCTGAGATGTATTGGATCCCTAACAGAAAACAGGTAGGACCACCAGAACAATTTAATGAAGACTTCTCAGTTGTATTATATTTTTAAAAATTTAAAATGAACTTGTATATGTGGAAGGATTGATGATCTGTACTGACTCCAGATGGTCATGTTCTCCTGATGACAGATGGAAGTCCAGGAGGCGGGGCCATCTACAGGAAAGCAGGAGAGAAATGATTGATATAGGAAGCCAGTACAATCCAGGAACTCTTTATACAAGCACAATTTTTACTTTTCTGATTCTCCGGTAGTATTTTTTGAATTATGGAAGGAGAGGAACATTCCTATTTTTTAAATATGGAACTAGCTGTACTGTTGTTTCTCTTTCCTTGCTGTGCTAGAAGAGTCTGGAGTTTAAGCTCTTCTTGTATTTGAGCAAAAGTTAATGTTTTTAAATTCTTTTTGTTGATTAGACATTTGGGTCTGATGGATCACTAAGGTTTATTATAAAAAAGTTTGAAGTTCAAGGATATTTCTTCTTTTTTACATTAGTTGTAAGGAAAAGGACAAAATGCCTTGGAGAGAAGCCAGAACAAGAGAATTTGGAGCATCAACAAAATATGTTGAACATAAACAAGAGAGTGAGTTTCACTCTAGGCAAGAAAGTGGTTCTCCCAGGGGGATGAACTAGAAAAAGGAAGAGGAAAGTATCATGTGTATATGAGTAGGAAGATGAAGGAAACAGGGAAGGGGGAGATAGTTATAGTTAAGCAGATTGGATCTTAAGCAACTTTGCCAATGATATTCTTACCCCAAGTGTATGCCAGCAAGATATGGTTCTACTGCTGGTGACCTCATAGAAGCAGAGTCATCACTGGAGAAAGACATAGCTCTCATCCTGATGGGCATCTCCTGCCCCTGAGGCCTCAGTTAGCTGCACTTGCCTTCTGCATCTCCTGGGGATTTCACTCCATCAGTTAGCATCTTGTTTGCTGCCTTCCCTAAAGAAGTGATATGTATTAATATTAGTCTGTTATAACATCGCTATAAAGATACCAAAGACTGGGTAATTTATAGTGAAAAGAGGTTTAATTCACTGAAAGTTCTGCATGGCCAGGGGGCCTTCAAAATTTACAATCATGGTGGAAGGCAAAGGGTAAGCAAGCTACCTCCTTCACAAGGCAGCAGGAGAGAGAGCAAGAAAGCAGGGGAAATGCCAGACACTTATCAAACAACCAGATATTGTGAGAACTCCCTCACTATCACAAGAACAGCCTGGGGGAAACCACCCCATGATTCAATCACCTCCCAACAGGTCCCTCCCTTGATATGTGGGGATTATAATTTGAGATGAGATTTGGGTGGGGACACAGAGCCAAACCATATCATGATGCCTATCCATTTCTTTGAATTTTGTTTGATTCCTGACTGACTTATTCTTACCTCACAATGCCCCAGGATATATGTGAGCCCAAGAAAATGGGATTAAAGTCAGAGAGACTTAGTAGCGTGGCCTAATGAAAAATCCTTGGGGCTAACTGGAGCCAAACTGATTTTATACCTTCCCAGCATCTCTCCATCTTTTACATGAACTGGGACCATGGTTAATGGCTCTTTTTATATAATAATTTAAAAATGTGTAAATATAAGGGCCACCTAGCACATAAAGAAGGAATATAAAGGTCAAGGGTCTTGTTGTTTATCAACATGGTCTTTGAGAATTGCTTATACTCAATTTTGATGAGCCTGGCTCTTTATGGCTCCTTCTTCCGTGATTTGGAGAAGTGCAAGCCTGGGCAGCTGTCAACTCATTGATACTCTCAGCAGCACAGTTCCAACTGAACTCTTAGTTTAGTCATGGTGATATCTAGTGGTTGTACCACTAGGGTGGTACAGCCCTTGGTACTGTCCTGGTTTGGGTTGCTTGGACATTTGGAGAAATAAAACAGATGGGAGAATTATGATTTTGAACAAATAATTTACCATGTTGCAAATTTCTTTATCAGTGAAAGTCCAGTAATTTTCTACATCGTTTAACTAAAAGTTGTGGGTTTTTAAATGTAGGTGTTCAACTAAGCTAGCACTTGAGTGAATTAAAAAAAAAATTGGACTAAATACTGTGGAGGGAGAAGTGCAAAAGGAGAAGATAACACGTTGTAGTGGAGCCTTCAGGCTGTCTGCCCAGCAACCTTTTTATTCATAGATGTGGGCCTGGGTAACCTGTGTCACCTGGTGGCCTCCTTCCTGGCCATATTGGTGGTGGGGGTTGGGGACTAAGAAACTACACATCATTCTCTGCATGTGGCCAAACTTACAACATGGGAGTAGTGAAACGTCTGTGAGAAGTGAGAACTAGTGTATTAGCCCATTTTCATGCTGCTAATAAAGATACCCAAGATTGGATAATTTATAAAGAAAAAGAGGTTTCATGGACTCACAGTTCCACATGGCTGGGGAGGCCTCAAAATCATGGTGGAAGCTAAGGAGGAGCAAGTCACGTCTTACATGGATGGCAGCAGGCAAACAGAGCTTGCACAGAGAAACTCCCCCTTATAAATCCATCAGATCTTGTGAGAGGTATTCACTATCATGAGAACAGCATGGAAAACACCTGCCCCCATGATTCAATTACCTCCCATGGGGTCCCTCCCACAACACGTGGGAATTCAAGATGATATTTGGGTGGGGACACAGCCAAACCATATCACTCTGCCCCTTGCCCCTCCTAAATCTCATGTCCTTACATGTCAAAAACAATCATGCCTTCCCAACAGTCCCCCAAAGTCTTAACTCATTTCAGCACTAACTCTTTTAAAAGTCTACAGTCCAAAGTCTCACCTGAGACAAGGCAAGTCCCTTCTGCCTATGAGCCTGTAAAATTGAGAGCAAGTTAGTTGCTTGCTAGATACAATGGAGATACAGGCATTGGGTAAATACAGCCATTCCAAATGGGAGAAATTAGGTAAAACGAAGGAGCTACAGGCCCCATGCAAGTCCAAAATCCAGCAGGGCAGTTAAATCTTAAAGCTCCAAAATAATCTGCTTTGACTCCTTATCTCACATCCAGGTTATGCTGATGCTAGAAATGGGTTCCCATGGTCTTGGGCAGCTCTGCCAGTGTGGCTTTGCAGGGTCCAGCCTCCTTTCTGGCTGCTTTCATGGGCTGGCAATGAGTGCCTGTGACTTTTTCAGGTGCACAGTGCAAGCTGTCAGTGGATCTTCCATTCTGGGGTCTGGAAGATAGAGACCCTTTTCTCACAGCTCCACTAGGCAGCACCCTAGTGGGGACTCTGTGTGGGGGCTTCCACCTCACATTTGCCTTCCACACTACCCTAGCAGAGGTTCTCCGTGAGGTTTGTCCCTGAAGCAAAACTTCTTCCTGGACATCCAGGCATTTCCATACATCCTCTGAAATCTAGGTGGAGGTTCCCAAATCCCAATTCTTGACTTCTGTGCCCTCACAGGCTCAACACCACATGAAAGCTGCCAAGGCTTGGGGCTTGCACCCTCTGAAGCCACAGCCTGAGCTCTACCTTGGCCCCTTGTAGTCATGGCTGGAGTGGCTGGGACACAGGGCGCTAAGTCCTTAGACTGCACACAGCAGAGGGACACTGGGCCCAGCCAATGAAATCATTTTTCCCTCCTAGGCCTCCAGGCCTGTGATGGGAGGGGCTACCTTGAAGACTACTGACATTCGCTGGAGACATTTTCCCCATTGTCTTGGCAATGATTCACATTCAGCTCCTCGTTACTTATGCAAATTTCTGCAGCCAGCTTAAATTTCTCCTCAGAAAATGGGATTTTCTTTCCTATCACCTTGTCAGGCTGCAAATTTCTGAACTTTTATGCTCTGATTTCTTTATAAAACTGAATGCCTTTAATAGCACCCAAGTCACCTCTTGAATGCTTTGCTGCTTAGAAATTTCTTCCACCAGATTCCCTAAATCATCTCTCTCAAGTTCAAAGTTCCACAAATCTCTAGGGCGGGGCAAAATGCTGCCAGCCACTTTGCTAAAACATAACAAGAGTCACCTTTGCTACAGTTCCCAACAAGTTCCTCATCTCCATTTGAGACCACCTTAGCCTGGACTTTATTGTCCATATTGCTATCTGCATTTTGGGCAAAGCCATTCAACAAGTCTCTAGGGCGTTCCAAACTTTCCCACATTGTTCTGGCTTCTTTTGAGCCCTCCAAACTGTTCCAACCTCTGTCTGTTACCCAGTTCCAAAGTTGCTTCCCTGTTTTCCGGTATCTTTTCAGCAGCATCCCACTCTATTGGTTCCAATTTACTGTATTAGTCTGTATTCCTGCTGCTGCTAAAGACATACCTGAGACTGGGAAGAAAAAGAGGTGATATGGTTTGGGTATGTCCCCACCCAAATCTCATCTTGAATTCCCACGTGTTGTAGGAGGAACTCAGTGGGAGGTAATTGAATCATGGGGGCATGTGCTATTCTTGTGATAGCAAATAAGTCTCATAATATCTGCGTGCTGTTCTTGTGATAGCAAATAAGTATCATAATATCTGACGGTATTATAAGGAGGAATTTCCTGCACAAGCTCTCTCTTTTTGTCTGCTGTCATCCATGTAGGATTTGACTTGCTCCTCCTTGGCTTCCACCATGATTGTGGGGCCTCCCCAGGCAAGTAGAACTGTAAGTCCCACTAAACTTCTTTTTTTTCTGTAAATTGTCCAGTCTCAGATGTATGTCTTTTATCATCAGCATGAAAACAGACTAATACAAGAGGTTTAACAAACTCATAGTTCCACATGGCTGGGGAGGCCTCATAATCATGGTGGAAGCAAAAGCTACTACTTACATGGCAGTGGCAAGAGAGAATGAGAGCCAATAAGTTTCACAAGATCTACTGGAGAAGACCAGGTCTGCCCGATATGAGGGCTTTCCCTCTGCTTGGCACAGTGCCTGGCATAGAATAGGTCTTCAGTGAATATCTGGATGGATAGTTGAGTGAACACCAACATGCAGAAAGTATCAGAGGAAAGGCATAGAGTCCTGCCCACATTCCAGTCCCTGGTTCCAGTTCCTTCCCACCTTTCAGCTCCAGTGCCAACTTGAAGAGTTACATATAACTCAGGCCATCCTAAGTTGGTTTCTGCTACTTGCAAATTATAGAGCAATCACTGATAACAATGGTCTCTAGCTTGGGGGAACTTGGAGTATACTTTTAGACAACCTGAAAAAAAATTATGTATTTGTGTAACTGATTCCTTCCTCTTTACATGTGTGTATTTATATATGAATGTGTGTGTAGGTACATGTATATAATTATATGATATTATTTTTGGATATATACATATGTATATAAAAATGCATATAAAAAAATGAATTGGGCAATTTAATCAATGTTCCTGAGCTCCCTTTTTACCTCTAAAATGAAAGGATGAGATTCAATGATCTAAAATTTTAAAAGTACATGCTTTCCAGGAATTATGTAATTGCTTTGTTAGAAAGTCACCAGAAGGTATACTGTTGCTAGAAAAGAATGCCCAGGGAAGGCACTTTGGGAATTCACGTACATGCTATGTTTTGTCATTGCTGGAAATAGTTTGGCAGCTCCTCCAGGAAGTACATTCAGAGGTATTCACATATTCTCCATGGAGGCAGATGTCCAGTCTAATGACTGTGATGACTGAGGGTGCTGGTAATGACAGTTCAGGTAGAAAAGCAAAATTTAGTTAAGAAACAGCAGTAAGAGTTTTCACTGTGAACTGGCCATGAAGACAGACCCACAAGGAGTATCATTCACTGTCACTATGGATAGAACATTGGTGAGGATGACATACCAAACCTTTCTGAAGCATCAGAAAGGTAGATAACCTGCAGTTGCAGTCCCCAAACTTGGCTGCCCTCTTTTTGGCTGGGACCTCAGTACTCTTCTCACATCAAGCATGGGCATGTACAAGGTGTTCAATTAGTACTGAGTGGTCAGTTAAGCCAAACTGATTATAACAGTCATCAGTGTTTGAATCAGGTGCTTTATGTATATTTTCTTACTTCACACTGTTAACAATACTCTTTTTAGTTTCTTTGTAAAAATTAGGAAAGTGAGACCTAGACAGCTTATGGAACTTGCCCCAAATCACACTGTTAAATGGCAGAGGAGGTCAACCCAGGTTGTTTGACTCCAAAGCCCATTGTGCTATCCTACCTCTCTCTTCTCAGCCATAATTAGAGGCAAATGAGAATAGCACAAAGCATTTTTCCTTATACTTATTTTAACTTACAACAATCCTCCATAAACTATTATCCATTGGAACCACAATATTCTTGTGATTAACATGATCTGCCTGGAAAATAAGGTAATAGGATTATAAATCTTTCAAAAAAATGTACCTAAGTATTTTCACAATGTGGAAAATACATGTGGTACTCTGTATTTTCAGAGACATCTGAAAGGGCAGTGCATCTTCTCTGCACTGTTCGCATGCTCTCTTAGCTGTTCGTGTGGGTTTCACTGGCATGCATCATTGCTCCCCCTTCTCCTGTATGCCTAAGGTAGGGCACTTCTGCCACCCACTGAAGTTTGGTTCTAAAAAGGTAACAGCTTAAAGGGAATAGCAGAGGGGTTAGTTATTTTTTTCAAATGAGTGTGGAGAAAAAGCAACCGAGCAGGCTCTTCCCAGATGCCTGTTTCTAGTCAGCAGGCTGCTTGAATCCCCTGGTTGAACACATTTCAGTCATCCTGTGCCTAAGGAGAAAAACACCACTCCTGGCTCTCGTCGCTATGGTAACTGATGCTCAGCAGGCAGTTGCAGTTTCATTTAACATAACTGGCTTTTAGAACTTGAGGGGAAACTATGCTTTCATAGAAGAGAAAAAGGAAGATGAGTGGTTTAATTAATGTGTCTCAATTTAACATGAAGATACAGGTCACTTCCACTGTTTGACCATACAGCGTCTAGCTCCGCTTTATATCTGTATCAGATCTAAAGCTTAAAAGGATGGGATATTTCTCTCATCATATGTGAAGTGTACAGTGGGCAGAGGAGGAGAAGCAGGGGTTGTGTTAGACCCTTTGCGAAAGGTTTTTCACTTTATAAAAATCATCTCGGCTTGAGAGTGTATAGAAGAATTGCTTTCTCTTCTCTCATCCACAAAGGAGGCCTGAGAGATGGGTTGCTAGGCAACCTCACACCGAAGACAGGGGCGCTGTGGAATTAACATAGCTGACCTCCCCATCAGCTCTGCAGCTCTGCTATTCAAAACGATTTTATGAGACTGTAGGACTCAAGAAAATAGAAATAAAATATAAATACAAAAATAAAGAATAGAGGATATAAATCTAACTTTTTCAAGTGAAGACTCAATGAGAAAAGGTAGCAGTTGGAAACGGCGGGTTGAGGGGAAAAAACAGTATTAGTTGCTATAAACCAGAAACTTGTATTTTGAATAATATAGGAAGAAAATTTTCCTATTTCTTTAGAAATGTTTATGGCTGACAGTTAACCTATCACAGTAAAAGTGCTGAAAATACTTGAGGTCAAACAGAAAAATCAGTTTATAATAATGTAGATCTACAACATATTTTTAACAAAAAGCTCAACTCTCAATCCTTACCATGTGATGGTCTGTTTAAGCTCCAGAGTCCCCTACTCTCCTTCCTGCCACTGTATCATCAATATGGTTGGCGTGGGAAGGGATGGCATTTATTCCGCAAGTAGATGAATATTTGGAAGGAAATTGCAAAGCTGATCCATGAAACAGAGCACACACTCTTATCAGCAATAAATAATTTAGGTTTTGTTTTTTTTTTAAGACAAGTTTTGCTCTTGTCGCCCAGGCTGGAGAGCAGTGGCGCGATCTCGGCTCATTGCAACCTCCACCTCCCGGATTCAAGCAATGATTCTCCTGCCTCAGCCTCCTGAGTTGCTGGGATTACAGGTGCCCACCATCACACCAAGCTAATTTTTGTATTTTTAGTAGAGATGGGGTTTTGCCATGTTGGCCAGTCTGCTCTCAAACTCCTGACCTCAGGTGATCCACCTGCCTCGGCCTCCCAAAGTGCTGGGATTACAGGTGTGAACCATTGTGCCTGGCCTAGTTTGATTTTTAAAATACGTCATACTACTGGAAAATGGTTCTGGTAACATTTTAGGATAGGTTGTTGAATTTATCAACAATAAATTAAAAATCGACCAAAGTTGGTGGCATTGTGGGAGGTGGGAGACTGAAAACAAATTCTGAACTGGTTTTTGTAGATTTTGTAGACTTGTTTTTGTTATAAATGTTTGGGTGAAGCAATTCTGAAACCATTTTAGGTAGATTATAAGGTTGAAGAAATGGACAAATAGGTTGAAGTTGTTAGGATCCAGGACCACACTCTGGAAAAGGGTCATACAAATAAGAACTAGATGTCAGTGTATGTGAGACTGTGTGTATGTACAGTATTCGTGCAAACACCTGTATGTCTATATGTGTGTCTATGAGTATATGTCTGTATACGCATATGTATGTAGGCATGCATATGTTTTCCATCTTCTGAAAGGATCTAGAAGCAATTACACCCTAGTAGCAACGAGCAGACTTAGCACTTGGATCCTCATCTCTAACACCATTCCCAATAAAAGGAACCAGGGCTCCTCAGAGAAATGTGTGATTCCAAGGTTGAGGCAGGGAAATGAGAAGTTGAGCCTCAGACACCTTGTTATGATAGAAAGTAAGAAAGTGATCAAAAAAAAGAAAAATGAACAATGAGAGCATGTCACAAGGACACAGGAACCAGCCTGAAGAGGCTCCTGCTGGACAAATCTGAAATAATTTGAGCACCAAAATAATTAAAGACATTAATGAATGATGAAATATTGAAAAATAGAATTTCACAAGACTGTATGATGTTAAATATTTTTAACAACAAAAAGCTCAAATCTGAATCCTCGCCATGTACTAGTTTGCTTAAGCTCCAGAGTCCCCTACTCTCCTTCTATATTAAACAATGGATAAAATTATTTTATCCAGGAGGAAAAAAAATAAAGCTCAACTCTCAGTCCTCACTATGTGATAGTTTGTTTAAGCTCCAGAGTCCCCTACTCTCCTATATTAAATAATGGATAAAAATGAGAAGCAAAAACAATAAATAAGCAAAGGCGGGGCTCCTGCTTATGGTAAAACGCTGAGTACTAACTGCTGGGTACATGTGGAGCCTTTATTACCCTCACAGTAAAGATGGGACTAGGCAAGAATCATGATCAATCCAGTGGAAAGTTTTGAAGAGGAGCAGCATATTTGATCTACGAGTGTCTCCTCACAGATTGCTTATTAGTTGCGAGAAAAAATATAACTATGTAGTGGAGAAATTTGAAGGAGTAATCAAAATTAATTCACAAGTGAGGGCAGATAAATATGTGTGCTTCCATATTTGATACCCTGAGGACATACTACTTATATAGCATTATGGCCAGGGATGTTTAGCTCAAATTGAATCATGATGAAATATCAGACAAACCCTAAATGAAGAACATTCTACTACAAAAAAAAAGAGGGTGAGGGACATTTTCTTCAAAAAATGTCTATATTGTAAAAGAGAGAAAGGCTGTGGATATGCTCCAGATTAAGCAACAATAAAGAGACAAGACAAGTAAATACAATATCTGATTCCAGAGTGGATCTTGACTGGAGGAAAAAAAGGACTTCATTGGATCAACTGATGGTAAATGATGTGGATTAAAGTATGGAATCCATGTTAAATTTACTGAAGTTGATAACTACAGTTTGATTATATAGGAGTGTATCCATGTTCTTAGGAAATACAGACCACTGAAGTACTTAGGGGTACAGGGATGTGTACGATGCTTGTGACTTACTTTCAGAATCTTCAGAAAAAAACATCATATGTACATATGTGTGTATATATACGTGAGTGTAAATGTATACATAAAATTCGTATACTCACACAGAAAGCACAAATGATAAAGCAAATGGTTTAAAATATTAGGAATATTTTAATGTTTACCTTAATATATATGGTATTTGCAATCTTATTTATGCAACTTTCTGTACATTTAATTTTTTTCCAAAAAAATTAAAAAATTGTTTCCTTTTTGTAGAAACAAAATCATTCTTATTGAAACTTGAATAATGAATATTGGGCATTTTAAAAAATCTACAAAAACAACCACCCAGCACATACATTTTATAAAAGGCAGTAGATTCATGTGTTTAACACAAGTAAGTGACATCAGGATTTAGACATGTCGTTTGTCCCGTTTCCTCACCTTGACTCTTCACATGGTACGTATTCAATCATTTTAACTTTGCCCTTGCGATTTCTCAATATCCTGCACTTGCGCCCACCCAGAGTCCCCCTCAATCTATCCTCTGCAATTTGTAACTTAAGTCAATGTGAAAAATTGGACAAAAAAATTCTTCAGGAAACTATGTAAGGGAGGAGTTTTTATGTATTTACTAGAGCAACTTCACATATTAAACTTAAACTGTATGAAAAGAGCATTTTTGTAACTGCTTAGCGTTTTAGTGCATTCTTTTTCCTCAAAGTTCTTAAGCTTACTGTGTTTTTCAAAGAAAGTTTAATCTGTAACTGTGAAAAAGGACCTATTGCCCTGACCCGAAATAAGTGAGGATACTACTGAACATTTTGCAGCTTTGTCCTCTGTGTTTCAAGTGGTTTTTTAAGGTTCTTACATCATTTACCCATTAAAAATAAAACTAGGCTGCTTTTGGTGAAAATGGAAATAGTAATTACCTTCTTAAAATACCCCCTAAAAAAAAACAGGATTTCTTTTACATTGCCAAAAGAATTTGTTTGAAGGAAGATAAATGTAACATACATACTATTTGAAAGCAGCCTGGTTTAAGGGTTGCCATCGAGTCTCATGTTATACCACTCGGAAGTAAGACATTTAGAACCTGCTCGTTACTCCGCATCCCTCATTTATGGGATCAGATTGCTTTTATGGGCATTGTGCCAGATTCATTGATGTGCACTGTAAGGCAGATTGCAGAGTGAAACATTTTTCTAGAAAACATCTGGTTCTTAAGAGGAGCATTAGAAGGAGGGTAGCACATTTTTGATCATAACTGGGATTTATCATGTTACAGTAACTCCCCTCTAATCTGGCAGGCAGAATTCCAACAACCACAACCAGGAACCTGGAAATAAGTGAAAAATACCTCAGAGTCCAAAGAAAACAGAGGTCCAAGATCCTGTGCATATGAAGGAGTGGTATTGCCCTTAGCTCAAAGACTATTTTATTCATTATAAAACTACTGGAGCCAATTAGCATAAGGGCTCCTGAAGCCACCTTTATATCAGTGAGTCTTTCTGCAGTTCATTCGTTCCTTCACTCCCCTTGCAAAAATTGTGCACCCCCTGGACGCCACCATTTTTCTACTCAGGTTTTCCCCTCCTCTCTTTCTTGTACCTTCAATATTTACTGGCTTTTTTTTTTTCTCCATAGATGCCCAAGTAGCTCTTACCTTAAAAGACAGACTTCTCACACTCTTATGGACACATCACTCTTCACCCTCAGCCTTATTTCTAAAAACTTTTCTATACTGACTCTAGTTCCTCTCCTTCCATTCGCAGGGCTTCCAATAGCCTATGAGAAAGTTGTATTCAAATTAGAAAAGGGAGTCCTCCTGCATGGAGATGCAGTTGCAGAGTGGTAAGACTTGAAGGATTTCTGCCTCCATCTCCTGTGCCCTTGGCTGGGTCACTCTGTGCAGTGCACACACTGCACGACCACACGTGGAGGCTCTTTAGGATTTCAGATATTTCCACTGGTTTCTAATTTATTATATTTGGTAGAATCATCATTAAAACTCTGTTAATGGAATAATGGACTAAAATTACAGAGGACTGGGTTTGCTCTCAATCCTTTATGTAATTGCAGGACTATGCTCTTACACATCCCCTCTGGA
Source organism: Pan paniscus (assembly GCF_029289425.2). Taxonomy (NCBI): domain Eukaryota; kingdom Metazoa; phylum Chordata; class Mammalia; order Primates; family Hominidae; genus Pan; species Pan paniscus. The sequence continues at coordinate 68,521,917 of NC_073262.2, forward strand.
ACTCTTACGTTCTACTACCACTTCTGTTACCACTCCTACTACTACTTTCTGGCTTTTTTTTCTATCTTTCACTTCCTGAATCTCTATCGCTGGCCATCGAAGTAATATAGATTGCATTTTGCATTAACAATTAATAGTAAAGTGTGGTATTGAGAGTTGAAATGTCAGCTTTTGTTTAGCTTTTTCTCTTCGTCTGTGTTCAGAAAAATAACTTTAAACAGCAAAAAGCAAGTTTGAGAAGGCTATTCTCTAAAAAACAACAAAAAACTTTTTTTATTGTAGAATATATGTTAATTCCAGTTAACTTTTACAATGGTAAATAAATATTTCATCACTCAGATATAACTATGTTAACAACTGGGTTTCATCTAGTTTTGTGTATTCTTATATGCATTATTTTGTGAGCATTTTAGCAGTTAAAATCTTTTTCTTTTTTTTTTTTTTAGACGGAATCTCACTGTTGCCCAGGCTGGAGTGCAGTGGTGTGATCTCGGTTCACTGCAACCTCCACCTGCCAGGTTCAAGCAATTCTCCTGCCTCAGCCTCCCGAGTAGCTGGCACTAAAGGTGCACACCACCATGTCCAGCTAATGTTTTGTATTTTAGTAGAGACGAGGTTCCCCGTGTTGCCCAGGCTGGTTGCGAACTCCTGAGCTCAGGCAATCCGCCTGCCTCGGCCTCCCAAAGTGTTGGGATTATAGGCATGAGCCAAAAAAATTAAATACATAAATAAATCCTTGAAATAGTTTTCAATGACTACCTACTACTATATTATTGGTCAAATCTTACATATGTGACAACCTCATGTTGGATGTTTTGATAACCAAAAGCAGCAAAAAATTCAGTTACAATTTTTAAAATTGGAAACCTTTGAGAAAATTTCGGAATATTTCCTGTGATAAATTTCTCTACGTGGGATCACTTGGTTAAACGAGAGACTCTTATTTTGTGCTGTTTTTAGAGAACAGCCTTCTCAAACTTGCTTTTTGCTGTTTAAAGTTATTCCCTTCAGGAAGGCTGTGCTACACTTCGACGAGCAGCAGTCCGAATGCGGTGGTTTCCTTGCACCTTTGCCAACCTTGCATCTAAAAAAATCTGTCAGCATGAACGCTGTTATATGATCCTATTTTAAAGCTATTCACTTGTCATCTCCAGTCGCAAACTAGGATAGCTCCTGTCAGATTCTTAATTGGTCTTTTGGTTTCCATAGTGATTCCATTATCTACTTCTACTCTAGTGCAAAGTTCAACCTGCTTCCTCAGCTGTCCATGCATAAAAGCCTTCCAGATTTGCTCTAGGTTCTTGACTTCTGGGGAAGAAAGATATTTCCTCTTCGACCCAGTTCACCATACTAGCTGAATTAAGGTCAAAAGTACATTAAACTTACAACTGTGTCCTTACCATGACGGGGGGCAGGTGTCCAGATCCCAGATCTACAGAAAATTCTTTCATTTCTGTTGTGTCCCCCTGCTTCCATCCTGAGTGTACGTCCCCAAACTTTCATTTAACATGTCACGTTCATTAGTTCCTTCAAATACTAGTTCAGAGCAGTCTGGAATCAAGACTGCCTAGTTTGAGCTCCAACTGTCACAGATCTTGGGCTTGTCACATAAGGCAATCAAATCCTTAAAGAAGAAAAACATCAGAGGTAGTAAATGCTGCATAGAGTTTAAAAAGGATAATGTGATACAGAATCACAGGATGGCTACTTGAGATTGTGGGCCTGGACATGAACACGGCCTCTTTGAGGAGGTGGTGATAAAGTGATACCTGATGGAAAGGAGCAAACCTGGAGAAGGAAGCTCAGAGACAGGAAGCGGGGGTGAAGGGAGGGACAGGAGGAAGAGAATTCTACACTGAGGAGAGTAGGGCAAAAGCAAGCTCAAGGTGGATAAAATGAGATGCTGCATGTGGAGTCTAGCATAATGGTTGGTGGGTAGAGAGAGAGGAAAAGAGGGAAGTAGTTGAACAAAAATTAGAAGGGAAGGAAGGAGGGAAGGTATGAATGAATGAGAATCTCGAATCCTGTAGGGCTGAGCTCTCTAGGGGACTTTACTCATCCTTTTAATCTTGCTTTGAACTGCATTTTCTCTTCTCAGTTGCAATTACTACTTTGCCCTGTTCTGCTTATAAGAGGAGCTACTATTAAGAGCCTAGTGAGTCAGATTCATTATAGGTTTTATATAAGTTCCCTTTCATCCTTACAACCTGAGGCAGGTTATTATCCTTATATGCTTGTTTACGGGTGAGAAAACTGAGGCTGAGAGTGTGTAACTTGGAGAAAGATGAAACATCCAGGTAATGGTAGAGCCAAAACTTAAATCCAGGCTGGTCTGATTTCAGATCCATGCTCTTGACTGCTACACTATAGTGCTCCTCAATTAGACTGCTCTTTAATAGTTTCTACATTTGTAACAGCTGTTCATTCCACTCAGTCCATCTTGTTCTTCATTATTTAGCTATCTCTGTGATACACCAGTTTCTTCTGCTAGCCAGATGTAGAAAAGATCACTTTTTCTTACAGAAACATTATCTCTCAGTTACAGAAGGCATCTTAATATAATAAATAAGGCAGAGGCTTTGAAGTTGACTGGGCCAGTATGGAATTCAGGTTCTGACACTTTTATCTGTGACCCTGGGCAAATCATTTAGTCCAGGTCTCATCTTTCTTATCTGAAAAGTGGGAATATTATTTCTCTTAATAGCTGACTGAAAATTAAAAGACATAAAGTAAGGAAAGTCCCTAAAATAGCATCTAACAAATGGCAGGTGCAGAATAAACGGCTGCTTAAGAAACAAAAACAAAACCTTCCTCTCCTCTTAGAGATAGGAAAACTGATTTGGAAATGTCTTGCTGAGAGAACAGATGCTCTATTTCTCTATCCAATTTCCATGATTCCAGCATCCCATGATGCAAGTTCACTGGAACTACTAAAGGCATTCTGTTAATGTGATTTCTGCCTGAGTCAGCTCTGGCTGCAATAATAAAATATCATAAACTGGTGGGCTTATCAACAAAAGAAATCTGTTTCTCACAGTTCTGGAGGCTGGAAGTCTGAGATCACGGTTCCAGCACCACCAGGTTCTGGTGAGGACCCTCTTTTGGGTTGCAAATAGTTGACTTCTTATTTTGTCCTCACATGGTAGAAAGATAGCTAGAGAACTCTCTGGGATCCTCTTTTTAAGGGCACTAATCGCACTCGCAAGGGCTTCAGCCTTATGACCTAATTATTTCCTAAAGCTTCACTTCCCAATACTATCACATTAAAGACTAGGATGTCAACATACGAAGTTTGGGGTACACAAACATTCAGTCCATAGCATTGTCCTTAAAAATGTCCACTCAGGCTGAAAGATATTTCTCCACCTGAATTAAAGAAAAAGAGGTAATGTTTCACAATTCCAGATTTGTAAAACAGGGATAATAATGCCGGCATTTTAGGTTTGTGAAGATCAAATGTAAGGAATATAAAAGTATTTTAACATATATGAAGTGACTTATAAATTCTATTATTAAACATTCTATGAAATGCCATAAATAAAAGCTAGGTGACAAGGCGGCCAGATTACTTGAGGCCAGAAGTTCGAGACCAGCCTAGCCAACATGGCGAAACCCCATCTCTACTACAGATACAAAAGTTAGCCAGGCGTGGTGGCGTGTGCCTGTAGTCCCAGCTACTCAGGAAGCTGACGCAGGAGAATTGCTTGAACCCAGGAGGTAGAGGTTGCAGTGGGCCAAGATCGCACCACTGCACTCCATCCTGGGCTACAGAGTGAGACTCTGTCTCAAAAAACAACAACAAAAAACCCCACAAAAAACTGTTTTGCTAAGTGAAAAGAGGAATAATTGGAATTTTATAACATAATTGAAATTAAAGGGATTTTGAAAAATGGGAGAAATGATCAGAAACAAGAGAATGGAGTTCAAAACAAACACAGGACATTTAATAAAAAGCAGCAAATGACTTATAAATACTGTTTATTGTAAATGCAAATAAAATTGAGGACTGTGTTTACTACAATTTTAAGGAAAATTGAAAAAGATGTAGATGAGAAATTAAAAATAATGCTAAGGATTAAGTTTAGATTAGGTTAAATTTAGTGTAAGAGAGTGAAAGCTTCTATGCCAGGGTGCTGTTAAACAGAGCTGGGTAAACCGTTGCCTTCACATGGTGTGCTTTGTGACTCCCTGCTGACCAAAAGTATTTGGTCACCCTTTACCATCAAATGTTACAGTGTCTGAAATTATACCTGCAGACCAAGTCTTCTAGGCTAAGGTTAAATATCCCTAATAAGGGACCTATTTAAATTGAGGTTTCAGGACCTGATTATTTCTTAAGACCACAATGGCCTTGAAAGCAGGAAGAATGAGCTCAAGAAAGGAAAGGGAAACACACACTCTACCCTTTTCTATAAAAGATTTTTCAATGAAAGTTACATTTTCTGTACTATACCACCACCCATTAACATTACAGAATGCAGGGGGAGCTTACCCTGATTTGCAAAACTTACCACATCTTTTGAGTTCCAAGAGGAATATAAATCATCTATTTATAAAACCTTTATTAAAATATATATTTAAAATATATATATTGTCTTTTTCATGAGTTATTTACAGGGAGATTTATTCCAATTTTTGAAACAACACAGAATACAACAAAAACAGGCTGGGTGCGGTGGCTCATGCCTGTAATCCCAGCACTTTGGGAGGCCGAGGCAGGTGGATCACAAGGTCAAGAGATCAAGCCCATCCTGGCTAACACGGTGAAATCCCATCTCTACTAAAAATACAAAAAATTAGCCGGGTGTAATGGCACATGCCTTTAGTCCCAGCTACTCGGGAGGCTGAAGCAGGAGAATCGCGTAAACCCAGGAGGCGGAGGTTGCAGTGAGCCAAGATCGTGCCACTGCACTCCAGCCTGGGCGGCAGATCAAGGCTCTGTCTTTAAAAATAAATAAATAAATAAAAGAATATAACAAAAACACTTTAAAAGAGAACAATGCATTTTAAATATATTTCCTGAAATAATATTCCTTAGAAAAGATACAGGGTATTTAATTACCTAGATTTTAACAAAATATTCTTTATAGAAATAATTATAGTCTTTACCACAGAGTCACCAAATCTGTACCCAATCAAAACAGAGTCAAATAGACCAGCTCTCATTCAACTCCATTAGGAAACACCAATTTCACATAGTACTTCTCTTGATGTACAGCAGCAACCTCTGCTGGAGAAAAAAGGGTATACTTCTAACAACAAAGCACTGAGCTCAAACCTGTTTTGAACAGGAAGAACTGAAAGTTAGATTTCTTTCATTTCCTGTTAAACCAACACCTAAGTTAAAATTATTTTCAAGGTCTTAAAGACGCACGGGCCTTATCAAGTATATCCTTTCTGATTTTTGGATAAGTTGGATGTGCTTCAAGAACCTGCAAAACAAATAAAGAACCCATAAAAACTTGTAACTAATAATCAAAAACTACGGAGTTACAAAACTTACAAGAAATGAGCATTACAGTTAAGATTTCCTTGTACTAATACTACAACAGCTATAACACTTTTTAATGGTGGCATTTTAAATGTAACATGATGACTCCTTTATATTAATGGTAATTAGATGAGAACAATAGAATGTAAATATCAAATGCAGAAAATATAACAAATATAACTGCTTACCTAATAGATGAATTGTATAAAACAATTATGTATCAATGATTTAAAATATTTTTGTAATTTAGCTTTTCATTCATAATATTTGATAAACCCTTAGGGAGTGACTTTTATACAGCAGCACACATTAGCTTTACCTGAAATGATCTTGAGACATACGTATTTCTAGATCTACTGAGTCTAAGAGTGGGGAGATGCTAGTTTTTTTTTTTAACTCCAAAAATGATCCTAATATATAGCCTTACATTAACACACAACCCTAACCTGACTGAAATACTGCTTTACAGAGACTCAGTAATCAACAGCAATTACTAAGGCCAAGTATTTACTGTAATGATGCTAACAGATCGCTGTGTGGGATAAGGGGCATTACAAAATTCTTTTCTAATGAACTTTTCTTGGAGGTCCTTACAGTGTTTAATAGAATGTCTTATATGGAATATCAATGGGACAATGTATATATAAAGAGACTCTACAAATTCTAAAACTGTAATTTAAATATTTGTCATTTTAGTAGGTGATCATTTACTAGGGGATGAATTACAGAATGCAATTGAATGACTTCTAATAGAATTCCTTTTTATCTCTAATTGATCAATCTGAATTCTCTAATAACCAGATTCAGACACATTCACAAGAACTTCTAATCAGAATAATGATCTGGAGAATCTATACTGTCTTCAAATATCTTCTAACTTAAAGACTACATTTTATTTAACATGTTTCTCCCACTGGTCTTTGTCTTTTTTTTTTAAAGTAAAAGTCTCTTTTACTCCACCTCTTTAATCCTACTCCTTTCCATACATGTAAATATTTTATGGTTTATTGTTTAATATGTACCCTTCAGTGGTCTTTGTCTTTAAATTGACATAAACATTTTATTATTTGATCTCAAAGTAAAAACATGTTTTTTATTTAGGTGAACATCATTTTCTAAATTTCGAACACTGATAATCTCCCTAAACATACTGATAAATCATTTAACTAAAATAATGTATCCTCTATTTCTATTCACATACATCTGGAGATTTAAAAAAGTAGGAAATTGTGCATCTGAAAAATTTTAAGAAATCTAAATTTAAGTGTTTACCTGGTGACATATGTCAATTGAATCCACATATCTTTTTGCTTTTAAGTAATTAAATGCCAGTTTGTATCCTGTTAAGACAAAAACCATAAAACAGAATGATGGAGTACACTGCTACTATTACTTTTCCTTGCCTCCTCCTCTCTTTGCTTACTCACTAGAGAATTGTAAGGGAGGCTGGTGAATGAACAACCAAACTACACTATACAGAGAAGTTGTGTGATAACAGAAGGCAGAGTGACACAAAAGAAGTGTAAGAAGAAAAGAAAGTGGAGTTGGAAGAAAGGACCACAGTGAATACATTGATAGGTTAGAAAGCTGCCATCCCACAAGTGTGGTTTCTATAACTTACTAGAAAAGTCTCATTTATTTCAGGTTATAGTAAAAACTCATCATAGGGCAGTAAATGACAACACAGCCGTTCATTTATACAGTACAGATTTATTTAGCACTTACACAGGCAAACTGATGCCTACAGTTATGAGGTTTGCATTCTATTAGGAGAAAAAGTACATTTTAAAATAATTGCATGAGTAAATAATTTCAAAACTGAGATAAATGTTATGAAAGAAAGATCCAGGCCAAGTGAGTTACCATAAAGAACCTGAAGGGTATCAAGAGATGTCTGAAATCTGAAGAATGAGGCATAAACTAGGCTAGGGTGGGAATCAAGGACACTCTCAGACAGAGGAAACTGCATGGATTAAGGCCACTGGTAGGACACACAGGGAGTTAATGAACTTGGAGTATGGCGAGAAGACAGAGCACACAGGACAGCGACACAGAGGAAGGCAGATTAGTCATCAATGACTGGTAAGAATTATCACAATTACTGATAGTGAAATGCCACACTTCTACTATCAACAATTAGGAGAATATTTAACACATTCCTCTTAAAGGATGTTGTTCTCTTGTAACATGCTATAAAAATGAGAAAACTAAGAAGACAAGAAAAGTAACAGCAGCTGTGCACACAGTAAACAAGATATAATGCAATGTAAAATAATGTGTAATAAAAAATATCTCACTCTACCTCTTAAAAATATGAAATAAGAAGTGTAAATAGTGCTCTTCAGCTCTAATAAAAGTACCAAAACAAATGTTTAAAATTTTAAATGTTTGAAAAGAATTACTGGCTAACATTATCAGATGGTAGTAAAAAGAAAGAAATAGAAATGATCTAAAATTCACACTATTTTATATATAGTCAGGCACTGCATGATGATGTTTCATTAACAACAGACCACATACATGATGGTGGTCCCAAAGATTTTTATACTGTATTTTTGCTGTACCTTTTCTATGTTTACATACACACATTGCTTATAGCATTCATGACAGTAACATGCTGTACAGGTATGCAGCCTAGGAGCAATAGGCTATACCAGATAGCCCAGGTGTGTAGTAGCATCTACCACCTAGGTTTGTGTAAGTATACTCTAAGATGTTCACACAATGATGAAATTGTCTAATGATGCATATCTCAGAAGATTTCCATTGTTAAGCGACACATGACTGCACATATATATATGTGTGTGTATGTTTATGTGTGTGTATATATATGTATGTCTATATATGTGTGTATATATATATCTCTACACACACACACATGCACACAGGCACACGTGGGCAGGGCCTATGGCAGAATCTCACATCTCAGATTTTAGACAAAAATAAGAAGTTTCAGAGAGGTAAACTTAATGTCATTACCAACAAATTCTAAAATGAACTAAAAGGGTTTGTGACATTCAAAAAGTAAAGCAATTTTTAAGATGTCATGCCAAACATACTTACATGGGAACTAGTCAAGATTTCAGTTTTGGTTTGTGGTTTCTTGACTAGCTTTGGGATCTTATGCAAGTGGCTTGAGCTGTCATTTTCAGGTTTCCTCATCGCTAAAACAGGAATAACAACTCCTCCCTCTAACTCTTAGTATAATTTTAAAAATCATATAAAATACTTGTGAAATGGTTTTTAAAACCTTAGAATACCACAAAATATTAGCATTTTTTAATGTAAACATTCACTATATTATAATCACAGAATTTTAACACTGGAAGAAACTTGATACATGACCTGGTACAAAAATTTCAGAGGAAATAAAGACCTAAAAAGGGGAAAGAAAATGTGCACTGCAGCTGCACTACACCTGCCAAACTTATTAGAACTCAACTATATGCAATCAGGAGAGACAGCGAGAGAATGCAAACATTCTACACAGTCTAATGACTGTCCTATAACCTGAGAATAGGTATGAAGGGGGAAACATGAATAGTTTCTTCTCTCATTGGATCTCAGTTGTTCCTAGAGTGTTTCTTTTTTTCCTCGTATATATTTAAGATATACAAAATGATGTCGGTGTGTAGATGTGGGTGTGTAGATATATGTGTGTGTGTGTATATATATTTATTTATAAATGATTACTGCAGTCAAGCAAATTATCCATTCATCATTCATCCTGGTGCCTCTTATAGTGACAATATTCAACCCTGAATTCTATGGAAAGAGCATGAGCACGATTTTTTTTTTTTTTTTTTTTTGAGACAGAGTCTCACTCCGTCAACCAGGCTGCAGTGCAGTGGTGTGATCTCGGCTCACTGCAACCTCCACCTCTTGGGTTCAAGCAATTCTCCTGCCTCAGCCTCCTGAGTTGCTGGGATTACAGGCGCCCGCCACCATGCCCGGCTAATTTTTGTATTTTTAGTAGAGACGGAGTTTCACCATGTTGGCCAGGCTAGTCTCGAACTACTGACCTCAGGTGATTTGCCCACCTCGGCCTCCCAAAGTGTTGGGATTACAGGTGTGAGCCACCGCGCCTGGCCATGAGCATGATTTTAAGGGTTTTCTGACAACTGAAAAAGTGAAATACATTGTTTATTTGGCCAGGCACATTGAGGGTGTTAGATGCAATGACAATCTTAAGGATGAAATTGAGGAATTAATGGAGAGCCTTAGAAAGAAATGATTACCAAAGCAAAGCTAGAGGAACTGATAAAATAATCTATAAAATACAATGATGACACAATGAAAGAACTAGTCATTTGGAGTCTCTTTATTTGCTGAAGTCTTCCAAGGAATGGAATATATAAATAATTTAATTCTATGTGCATTCCTTCTATGGAATAAAGTGTCAAAATTAATATTTTAAGGATATTTAAGGACTTTTCATTTTACCAGATGACTTTATTCTGAAAGATATATCACACCTTAGAATAAAAAATACTATAAAAATCATTAGTTTTTGTGCTTTGCACAAGTCTAGTATAGTATGAGAACAGACTCCAGGAAACTAAAAGATGAGGGAAGACCTGAGCTAACAGCAGTTAGTATGAGGGTGACTCATTTGACTGCAAATCAAAATCGAATTCACACGGTGACATGGCTGCTGAAAAGACTGATGCCATCTTAGGCTGAATTAACAACTACAAATTGCCTAATCAAAAGAAAAAAATAGCTTAATTATACTTATAAGAAGCCAAATCATATTTGAGAGGTTGTTCATTTATGGTACAACAGGTCAGAGGGGCATGGAAAAATAAAACAGCACTTTCCAAACTTACATGGCCATGGCATCTACCACCTTCACACTCCATTCTTTTTAATTAAAAAAAATAATAATTATTAAAATCTCCCCAACTGTTCCAAAGCACAGTTTGGGAAACACTATTTTAGAGCTTCCAGGAGACAGCAACAAGGAAGATGAGAGACTCGGAATCCAATCTTAGGAAGAATGGACAAGTAACTGCAGATGGCTTGAAGAGAAGTCCTAGGACACAGGACTGAAGATTGCAATTTAAAGGGTCATGATCTGTAAGAGGGAGGCATTCTGTAAGTTGCTCCGGAAAACAGACTTGGGCAGTTTCAAGGAGGCATATTTCAACCCAATACAAAGAAAGAGTACACAAACATGAGGATGAGCTCCCTCGTATGAGGAGAGAGGTTGGTCATGACATATATTCTGATGCCACCTCTGTTAGGGACACTGCAGACTAGCATTACCCAAACTAACAGCCTGCAACATCCAGCCTGGGACTGGATGATGTTTCTAGATGCTCAGGAGAAAAAAAAATGTCCCATGGTCAAATAATTGTGGGAAACATGGCCCCTCTGTGATATCCATCACAATATACATTAGTGTTTAAAGGCTTTGAGAAGTAAAGAAACCTGTGTAATTCAATTTAATGCAATATTTTCCTAACTTACTTGGCAATGGAAACATCTTTTTCCATGGCATTCCCAATTTCAAAATAGCACCTTCTTTTAGAAGGAAGAGAAGGGGGCAGAATTAGACTAGATGTACACTAAGTGACTGAGGACAAGTTTGGAACTCAGGAAACTGAACTATTAGTAGCTAATAATATATTATGAATATAAAATTTATTCTCCTTTCAGAAAGGTTGACAATGAAAATTGACTCAATGTTTATTTTGTTTTGAAAAAAATCAAATGCATTTAAATGAAAATTAATAAATAAAACATAATTTTTCTGTGAAAAATCTAGGTAATTGCCAAACTCACCTACTGCCGGATTTGTCCGATTGCTATATTTCCATGCCATCTCATAGTTCAAGGCAGCATCTGTATATGCTTGCTCTTTTTCCATAATGTATCCCATATATTCATAAGCTTTGCAGCAAGACTGAAGAAAAATGGGAGACATCAATAGATTAAACTTGATATCACTAAGATTTTATGGGATGTTTGTGACTATAGAGGTCAATCATATCAACCCATTTAAATGACAAATCAAACAATGGTTTTCAACCTTGGCTAGGCAATCAAATTTTTTACTGAACTTAATAAATGATTGTGATGGCAAGTCTCCATCACATATCTGCAGAATCAGGATTTTCTTTACAGAATCAGAAATACACAATAGGGCACTTGTGTTTTACACAAGCACATGTACACTATTATGAGTAATTTAAACACATACAAATACAGAGATAAGAGCATAATGAACTCCATGAACCCTTATCTTCAATAATTATTTTGTGACTAATACTATTTCACCTCTATCTCACAAACCTACCCTTCTGTATTACCAGAAAAAATCCTCAGATATTGTATCAACTAAGTCTAAATGTGTTAGTGTGCATCTGTAAAAGAAAAAGACGTTATTTAAACAGAACCACAATTTTATCACACCTAAAATGTTAATGACTCCTTAATAGCACCAAATATCCAGTACTGTCTAAATTTTAATTGTCTCAATATAATTTGTTTTTGTTAGATTGAGGACTGAAATAAGGACCAAACATTGTAACTGGTCAATGTTTTGATCTAGTCTCTTGATCTAGAGGTTTCCCTTCGGTATGTCTGTCTGTCTCTCTGTGTCTCTTTTCTTGAAATTAAATGTAATAGAAACAAGAATATTTATCCCCGAGTTTCTCACAACGCAGGTTAATTGACTGCATCCTTGTGGTGTTTATATAATATATTCCTATGTCACTGACGTTTTCTGGAAGTTGTAATTAGATGTAGAGGTTTGGATTCAATTTTGATTCTGGAGGAGAGAGGTGAATCTACTTCAAACATCAGTGCTATGATAAGCCACACTGGAGACTGAGGCATAAAAACATGGATGCATGTTTTTGTATATTTCTTAATTGTAATTTTTTTCCAGAATATGAGTTTAAAAATATTGAAAAATCTGAAAGTATATATTAAAAATCACTACATTTAAGACTGAACATTTTATTTATACCTAAACTTAATTTCTTATCATTTTACTTTTCTCACTTTAATGGAAGAAATCTCACCAGTAATATTTTCATTAAAACCATTACCAATTACCCATTTTTAAAAAAACATAAAAATATGAATATAGGAATGCACATATTCCCTTTTGATTCAGGCTCCAATAAAGCTCAGCACAGCTGCATTAAATTATTATTTATCTTGATTACCAAGTGTTTCACTTGTCTCATCCCAACCCTAGCCCTGCCATAGATGTCTGTTCTTCTATTGGGAAGCACAGAATGTCTGATTCTCCCTCTTTTTGTGATGTTACATCCATATATAAATTTATCAGGGTTGAAAAATGGGGATAGCCTATCAGTCTTTCTTCATTAATTAGCTGGAAAATGTCTATGATGAGAAATGTCTCATTGACTATTTGGTTAACCAATTCTGTACAGAAAAGGCAGGATATTTATTTGCAAGCTTTAGAAATAGCAGTCAGTTCACTAGCATACTGCAGTGGTTACCAATTAGGTTTTTTGTTTGTTTTGTTTTTTCTATTTTGGATCTTTGAGAAGTCATGGATTTAAACAGATTTTATGTATTTCAATATATTGCAGTTATCATTCTTAACGATACTTAAAGCATCCCAACTTCGGCTACTGGAGGTGTCTTCAAGTTGGCCCCTAGATCTTTCACACAAACTCTAATCATCATGGATAGCTTCCTTCATCATCTGGTATGGCAAGACAGTCTAGTGTCGTGTTGTACATTTCCTGCCCCAGATATGGATGACTTCCATTTTTTAAATTATGTAATTCAAGTTTCCTAAGCTTTAGTTCTTAAATATCATGCTTTCAATATCAACATATTCAACCAGCAGGGCTGAATGAAGCTTCTAAAGCAGCCATCATGTTCAACCATGCAACGTATTGTTATCAGCGTTCTGGCAAACTGAAATTGTATGTGCACTGAAATTCTCATGCAATCTTGGTTAATCCTAGACTAGATATAGAAGGGTAAACTATTCAGCAGTTTAGATTTTCAAAGCCTATTAATGAGCATTCGGCTTTTCAAAGCCAATTTAACATAAAATTTATGTAACTAATCGTCTAAAATAGTGCATAAATTGACAAATGCTTGGATCTTTCAGGTTCTTAAGTTCCTAGGAAAGTATCTTAATAGTACTAGATAATCACAATTCCTCTTTAAAAAATAAACGGTCCATTTGTAATCTAATTCGCTCAATGAGAATAAAACAGATTTACTGTGATTAAGATTTTGAAGTAATTGATATGAATATATGAAGATAAATATCATTTCTAAGTTGTGTGCAATTATTTCTCAACAAAAAAATAAATCTTAACTTTAAAGAACTGTTACAATGACATCTTTTGTAATTAAACATCAAAATGTTAGTAAAAAGCCTTAAATTCTAAGGACTTTATAATATTCAATTTTATACCTAAATATAAGGAATTTTTATTAAACAAATGAAATTAAAAGCTGAAAAGATTTTCTCCCACAAAATATATTATGCATAATAGATTCTAATAATGAGAAAATGACATGCAGCTGCAGTAAATTCATCAAGAGTATTTCTTAATGGGAGGGACAGACGTCCGCAATTAATGTTCTTCTGCAATTTTCATTAGTTCTGGGATGAGATGGATAATCACAGGCAATCGTTTGACATTCCAAAAACACTTTCCGTTAAGTAGGGCATCACTACAGCTGAAACTTGAAATTGCATAAATCTTTTTTTTTTTTAAACTTTAAAGGACAAATGGCTTTTTTCTTATTATTAATATTTGTTTCCTGATTGTGGTAAGAATAAACATTTAATTTTCAAAAATCACACAGGAATCCTTGGAAATGGACTAACACTCAACAATATCTATATGGAAAGCTTATGCAACAAAGGTCAATAATTATTTTTTACTCTTCAATCACCTACTCTATTATGACGCAGGCACCGTTTTAACAGTTCTTCTGCCATGTCATATTTTGCTGATTGAATGTAAATATCAGCAAGTAGCAGCCAACTCTTCTCAAACTCTTCAGCATCAATAGCATTCCAATTCATTTTCGCAATACGCTTCAGCTGGTTTCTGGCTCGTGGAGTCTGTTTCAAGATCATATAAGCCGTTGCCATTCCCAAGAGTGCTGGGATATGCTCCTTCTATAAGAAAATAAAATTTTAGACCACAAGATGCACAAACATAAATGCCCCAAAAACATACAGAAAGCAGAAATTGCTACGTAAGAACTAGTTTGTGGATTCTATTTCTAGCTCCATTACAGATAACTGTGATTACAGGTCATTATTTAACACATCAAGTACCCTCAAGCTACTATGAAGAAAACTTGGTCAAGCACTGTGTGGTCAAGATAATTGAAGATAATGTCAACTATTCAGATGCCATCTGCACACAATTCCAAGAATTAGTGAGACTTTATCTTTAATGGGATTCAAACAGTCATGTTTTAGTTTTGTATAGAAACAGAAAAAATAAAACTCTATTTCAGTAAAATCCTTATTGAGCAGTTTGTATTTCAGATTTAACATTTAGGCTCCTTAGTTCTTTCACCTGTCAAAGACGAGTAACAATAATTTACCTGCAGATGATGGTCCTTACCCATTATGACTTCTATTGCTTTTTTTCCCCCTCCCTTCTCCTTTTATCCAAAAACCTCTTCTCCCAATAAAGTTTGAATAACGAAATGTTAAAAATAAGGCATATAATTAATTCACCACTTGGAAAGTATATGAAATAAACTCATGCCTTAAAATATGCTTTTAGATTTGGAGTCTGCAGCTTCCTAAAACAATCTATATGATATTCTTTTGGATAGAGTTTGAAGTCAGAGAATGTCACTCTGTGAAACCAATAGGTTAATGAGAACTCATAAAATGGAGGCCATTAGTGATCTATCCAGACAACTAACTTTCATAAGCAATAATGTGTATGTTCCTGATTAAGGTAGGATGCTTCCTAAATTTCAGCATAGGGATTATGATGCATTTATAAAGAAAGAAGCCTCAGCTTAACATACAAATAAAGGGGCCAGGAGGGCAGCTCACGTCTGTAATCAAAGCACTTCGGGAGGCTGAGGCTAGTGCATAGCGAGACCTCGCCTCAACTGAAAATACAAAAGAAAAACTAGCTGAGTGTGGTGGCCAGCCCCTGTAGTCCCAGCTACTCAGGAGGCTGAAGTGGGAGGATCTCTTGAGCCTGGGAGTTCAAGGCCACAGTGAGTTATGATCGTGCCACTGCACTCCAGCATGGAAGACAGAATGAGACACTGTCTCAAAATAAAAACAAAAACAAAGGGTAAGAAATTGTGACTGAGGAACGGTGATACCATTACTATAATAAAAGTATACTATAAGATAGCAAATTTGGGTAACTCATAAGGAATACTGCAAAAGGAGAGTGGTAAAATGTTCAATGTCCAACTGATCTTTGGAAGTAAGAAATAACTCTGGAATAGAGAAGGGCAATACATCAGGGTTTTATAAAAACAGCTTTTAGAAATATAAAAACTTCCTTGCCTCAAATTCTGTATCTATCAATAAGCTTCCAAGATATAATCTGTTCCTCTAGGTAAGGGGTGGCAAAATGGTTTGAGTGTCAAATCCAACCAATTGGTTGTAGATTATGAAGAAGTGTGGGATGTTACCAATTACTGAGCCTCACCCTCTCCCCACCCCAGCCCACCTCAGGTGGGCCAGGAGAGGAGAGAAAATAGAGGCCTGCTATGTATTTGTCAGCCAGGTCCTAGCACAGCCTAAGAGGAGGAGGGTCCTATGAAAAGGTCCCACATTCCCTCTACACTACACAATTAAAAATAACCTCTCTTACACTTTGAGTTTGATTAGAACGTATCGGTTCTTCACAACTTGATTACTCCTGAGTGAACTGAAGAACAGTTTCTAAAAGCAAACCTGAGTTCTAATCCCTGCATTAGGTCTTTTTTTCTGGTGCAGACATCCTAAGACCTACAGCCAGCTTCTCTTTCTGTCTCTCAATAACTCTAAATTGCAGTAACTTTAGATTGCAAAGGACAAGACTTGGATGTGGACAATACAGCTGTTATTATAAACATCTCATCTTTATGGTTCAAGGTGATGCAATGAAAGCAAGTGGAAACACTTCAGCTTGGGCTTAACGTATCTTCCAGCATTTCTTCCATGATTTCTTGTCACATACCTCTTTTTTGGTCCCTCTGAATGACAAATAGGATTGTGAACATACCCTATGTTTTTCTGCCTCCCTTACTTTGTTCACATTTTCCTCTTCCTCTGAAACACAGTGTCTTCATTTCTGCCTGTTAAAATGCAATTTATCTTGGTTCTTCAATCATACCTGTTTCTTAAATCCTATTTTTTCTTAAATCATACCTTCTTTACAAAAGGGTCTCCCAACTCTACTTATACTGTCTCCTACAGCATTTTTATTTACAATTCTAGTATAGAATGTAACACATTTTGCTTTGTATTAAGTCATCATAGTCAGTATGCTTGTCTTGTCTTCCGTAGGCTATGAGAAACTTGAAAAACGGGACCATACATTATTTATCTTTGTGTTTCCCACTATGCTTAGCACTCGCTGGCTGCTTAATGAATATTCATTATATTGAATACATGCAGCCTAGGAGTTAAAAGAAAAAAAATGTGAAAAAATTTGATGCTTATGAAACTTCAGCTCATATATCATTATCTTTTGAATAATATGGTTAGTAAACAGATCTGAAGATAGTATTTTACTAACCACATATGTAAGGATGATTAAAAAAAATAACACAGTCTTATCAACAGAAAGCAGGCATAGTCCTTCTAGGAAATAGCTGTAATATCATTCACTGCTTTTGGCTTTTTTTCTCTCTTAAACTTCACAGTAGGGATAACGGATTTAGTCAAAATAAACTTTCTCATTGTTATGAGATAGAATAGCACATCACAGCATTCAGTAGCTATGGCACCTGACATGAGACTGTGCTTCCTCATGTTCCTAGAGATTCTCTTAGATGTACATGATTGCCCTACTTCTGCTCTGCCTTCATTCAGCAGCTGTCATCCATCTGCTCCACAAAGCCAATTCAACAGAGCATGACCCCTGAGCACATTACTTCAATGTCTGCAGAAGGGCCTTGCTTTGGAGGGTTGCTGCTGCCATGCTGTCCTGCTGTTTTATTCCAAGCGCGGTAATAAAGCTGCCATCTAGGATACTTGTACCCAAGCCACAACAAGAGTTGCAGGTCTCCCAAACCCCTGACATCTCAATCTCCTCCAGGGCCCTAAAAGGTGAGGAGAAAGAGATCACTGTCCAGGGCTTTGGGTAGTTTATTGCTGCCACTGTGACTACTGAATCACAAGAAATCACAGCAAAATTCTGTATGTTCTCTGAGAGACATAAAATGAGTTTCCAGTGGCCTATAGCATCATTGAATGGAAGAACAAACATGAAATTCAATGAGTATGCTTAGAAGTAACTATTACCAACTGCTGATGGGAGGGTATCTAGAATTCCTTTCTTAATATCAAGCAATTGAAGAAACAAAGTGCTGTGTGAGGGAAGGAAAAACAGTATCTAGAGAGTAAGAAAAAAGGCGGAGGAGGCCGAGGTAGGCGGATCACCTGAGTCAGGAGTTTGAGACCAGCCTGGCGACATGGCAATACCCCTTCTCTACTAAAAATACAAAAAACAGCCAGGCATGGTGGCAGGCACTTATAATCCCACATACTTGGGAGGCTGAGGCAGGAGAATTGCCTGAACCTGGGAGGCAGAGGTTGCAGTGAGCTGAGATCGCGCCATCGCACTCCAGCCTGGGCGACAAGAGCAAAACTCCGACTCAACAAAAAAGGAAAAAAGGTGGATTCGAGCACAGTGAAAAGAGAAGAAAGCCTCGGATTTTGTAAAATAATACTATGAAAATAACAAATATGAAAAGATTGCAGGAGGTTATTTCAGTGTTGCTAAAGAATATCATTATTTGTATGACTAAATTATAAGCTATCAGTATTGATCTCATGTAGCTATATAGCTGGAAAAATTCCAAGTTCATGTAAGTGAACAAGTAAGATATCAGAGCAGCCAGGTGTTTATTTCCACTTACTAAGTTAATCTTGGCTACATCTACAACACAGAAATTCTCCAGGGGATAAAGTGGCTCCCTTGATAATTAACTTATATACTTTTGAAGAATTCCGTTTCTCTAGAATTTAACATTCCAGTAGAGAGAAATATATCAACAACACAACAAAACAGTAACATCGTCTCTTCCGCCAAGAAGGGGACATTGTGTATGCCCAACTATATACCTAATTTTTAATAAAAGTTAAGTAATTAAGTCAATCTTCAGAAAATAAACAACTAATCAAAATATATGTTTCTATACTACCAAATAAAGATAACATATGAAGCTGAAAAAGGAAATTCACTAACCTCAGATGCTGCTATTTCAGTGAAGGTATTTAATGCTTGTTCAACATTAGATTTCTGTTTGGTAGCCATTAAGCAATAGTTTTCCATTATGCGAAGCTGTACGTGACCCTGAACAGTCTGAGGTTTTAGTTCCTTAAGAAGTTTTTCTGCTGTTCTTACTGCCAATTGCACAGATTCTTGCTTCTCAGTTGAATTACTGTATATAATTAAAAATAAATCACTTCTGTCTCTTACTCATGATACAATTCATTGAGATTAGAATCAGCTTTTGTACACAAAAGCTCTGGGCACTCTTTAATACTCTTTTTGTCACTCATTTAAAAGTAATCTTTTGTAAAGAATGTCACTCATTCTCTTCTAATACAAAGTGAAGCACAGTTACAATGCATTTTAAACAAAATTAATATGGACTCAATAAAACACCATTAAGCATTAATTTCCTCTAGAATGAAGACAAAAGTTGGATAATATCTACATGTTGTAAATGTGTGCATTCCAGCAAATATAAAACTATAAGTAGAATCAGAAAATTAACATATATCTATTCAAAAAGTGAAAGGAAAGGAAAAAAGTGACAAATACTGTATTATTTCATTCTATGTTTAATCCATTTTACACACAGGAAAACTGAGGCTTGAACAGGTAAAGTAATTTTCTAAAGGTCACACAACTAATAAGTGGTAAACCTAGGACCTGAATCTAAGCTTATCAGACATATAAAATCTACTCTGTTCTCTTCACCACATTGCCTATCAGACTCTCAGAAATTATATATGTGTCAAACAGTAATTTCAAGTGCAATTTGAATATTTAATAGCAATTTTCTTATTTTATACACACAAACCCATGCACATAAATATACATAAATCAATTAATAAAAGGAAATTAAACACTCAAAGTCCAATCACTAAAGCCACTGGTCTTCTTCTCAGGCCTTAGGCTTATCTTGCCTAAACATGTCACGCTGTTGACTACCATTTCAAAGTTCTTCTCCCTTGGCTTCTGTAACACTACACAGCTTTAGTTCTCTTTTCACCATGCTGATTGCCCTTTTCTGACCTTCCTTCCTCCTCCAGACCCCTTAAATGTTAGCAAGCTTAACATTTAGTTCTCAGATTTTTGTTACTTCATTCTACCACTCACAAAGAGACCATTCATGGAGTTCCAACTATGCACTCTGCAGATGTCTCCCAAATCTCTATCCCTAGCTGTGACCTCTCTTTCTGAGTTTTAGTTTTGTATTTTGAATTGCCTGAAGAAGATTTCCACTTGAATAGCTGATAGTTCCATAACAGTAATGTTACCTCAACCTTCCTAAAACAACCATAAACATGCCACTTCCTTGCTCTAACTGGTCTCGGTAATCCAAGCGTTAAAATCTGTTGTTGAAATCTCTTGGCAATCTACCACTAATTTTCTCCAGCTCCTCCATGCATCTTCTCCTGAATACTATGCACTGCTATGATTCCTAATAAACTCTGACAATACTTAATATCTATTTAAATCCATTTATATTTAGTTGCAGATTGAAAGGTTTCAGGTATTGTCTTGCCTCTTAATTAAACACTACTGAAGGCAGAAACTACCTCTTATATTCCCTTTATGTCCTAATACATTCCCCACAAGCCTTGCCTGAGTCAGAAGAGAGGACAAGCTACTAATGCAGGTTGATAAATAACCATTGACTAGCAGTATATCACACTAACAGCAGTCAGGACTCAGTCTAAATCTTGCCTCCATCATTACTATCACATTAAACAAGTTGACTCAGCTTATTCTGCAATACTGTTGTAGAAAACAAATGAGATAGTGTGTAGAAAGTATAAAGGACAGGGTCTGGAAAATAACTACCATTTGTTAAGTAGTTACTATTATTGTGTGGATAATTTTTGCTATAGTTGTCAAATTCTACAATTAGGGGAGTGTCTTCATAGCATGTCTATTATTATTTAGGAAACCTAAAAGCATTTCATGCCTGTTTCACAGAATAGTTACGTTAGCAATAACTATTCTATTGAATAACTATTCAATTTGCTAAAATAACTATTCTCTGAAACAGGCAATGAAATGCCTATTTATTTAATTTATTCATCTGACCTTTCATTATTGCTATCCTAAATTTAGTTCTTTTGTATAGTATCCCTGTTTATTATCTCCAACAAGTGTTTTTTAAAAAAGGATAATATGTCAAATAACTCACCCCAGGTCTCCATCCAGGTTTTCAAATACTTCACCTCCAACAGTTTCATTATCTGGATTCAAACAGATTTCTATCATATTATAAAGGGCATTTTGGCCCCAGTCACGATCTTTCCGAGCTTTATTAAAATGTCGAAGGGCATCATTTGGTTCTCCAGTGTACCTTGTTAGATGTTTAAAAGAATTATTTATTTCAATCGCTGACTACAAAATTTGTATTAGTTTATAATCTGTCTGGTAAATAAAACTGTTGAATTATTTTGAAATGTACATTTTTTTTTACTACAAAGAAAAGCTTATTCTACTTGATTTACAATGAGAAAAAAAAATCATGTAGCATTTATTTGTAAATAGATTTACCAAAGATACAGTCCTTTACAATACTGAAATCCTGGTTCCAATTTTGCTCTGGAGTTACATTTCTCAGCCATTGAGAAAAATCTTGGGACATCCTCGAGTTTTCCACATCTTCTTAGGAGATCAATCAAACGAGATAATGTCATATAATTATCTAGAAACAAATAATACTTCAGATATGGGCACCATTTTATACTGTTTCTTTTGTTGGTTATAATTCTACTTCATTAGAGTATAATTTACTTCATATAAAGTACATTTTAAATATAAATAAAAAATGCCTCAGGGTATAATTCCCTATAGAGGCTGTATGGCCAACTAGATGATCTACTAAATAATACAGTTTGGGCTAGGCTGGTCACAGTGTCTACATAGGCAAATCTAGAAAAATGCATATTTCTTGTAGCTTTTCTATTGTTTGGGGGACCAAAACCTTAGAGAAACAGCCCCTACCTAGGTAATCTAGACTTTCAACTGTGAAGTTCAGGAATACCGATTTAATTGCACACGACAAGTTCACTGTCGGTCTCTGAGAACCCCTCTCCTACATACTGTTGCTAGGAAGGGTGTGGGAACAGTACAATTGACAAATAATGTATGGGGTGGGCAATAAGAAATTTTTCTCCAGTCTCTCTTTGATATGTACATGTAGCTAACATACCATATGCTAGCTTACCATACTAGAACCTTAGCATATTAGTCCCCATATTTTAATCCTGTTTCACCTTCTTCTAAAAAAAATTCATTCATTCATTCATTCATTCATTCCTTTGATCTCAGGTATAATTTCCTGGCAGGTTCCTAGAAAGCCTTCTTCCAATTCTATCTAGTTCTCTCTTATCAGTAACAAACTAAGCTTTGAGAATAATTTAATAAATCTTTTTTAGGATTGTAAAAATAATGTATAGACACTACAGAAAATAAGGAAAATATATATAAAAAGTACAAAGAAAAAAAAATCACCATATTTCCAGCTAAAGATTAGCACATTTTGGTGTGCTTTCTTTCATATATTTGAAAACCAACCTATATATAAATGTAAGCAAAGATATGTATTTCTTTGTTTACATTCATACAAAATAGATGTTTATTTAAATATATACAAAACTGGAGTCACATTGGGGTTTTGATTTTGATCGGTTTTGATTGGTTTTAATGTTGATTTTGATGAACATTAAACAGTTAACATTTCCCAACGGTCATTAAACAATCTTCTAAAACGTGATTTTTAATGGTTGCATAAGGGCCTACTTACTGATGATTCACATTATTTATTTCTTTATAGTGGTGTCTTTTAGATGTCTGTGTGCTCAAGTTTCAGTTAGCACAGGACTAGGGATTTGTAGGGGACTTGTAAAAACCCTTAAATAAGCTATTCTGAACATGTTCTTAGGTTGAATTTCTACAATTAAAACACACAAACAAAAAAGCTTGTTTTAAAGCTATTTATCCTTGACTCTATTTTGCTATTTGAAAAGAGATGACACCATGTAATTCAGCAACTTTCCTGAGTATATACCCAAAAGATTAAAAGCAGAGACTCAAACAGGTATTCGTACACCAACATTCATAGCAGCAACCTTCACAATAGACAGAAAAAGTGGAAAGAGCCCACATGTCCATTGTGTTTGAATACATAATCAAAATGTAGTATGTACATATAAAGGAATATTGTATATTGTATGTCTGCCATAAAAAAAGAAAATTTTGACATACACTACAACATGGATGAACTGTGAAGACATTATACCAAGTGAAATATGCCAGACACAAAAGGACAAATGCTGTGTGATACAGCTTACATGAGGTGCCTAGAATAAATTCATCAACACAGAAAGTAGAATGATGGTTGCCAGGGGCTCCGGGAAGAGGAATGAGGAACGAGGAACTGGTGTACAGACTTCAGTTTGGAATGGCAAAAACGTTTTGGAGATGGATAACGGTGATGACTTACACAACAATGTGAATGCATTTAATGCCACTGAACAGTACACTTAAAAATGGTTAAGATGATGAATTTTGTGTTATATATGTTTCACCACAATACAAAATATTCTTTAAAAAAAACTTTTGGAAATACTGTATCTACTTAATTACAGGATGTCAAACTAATACAGGCTGATAGTATCATTTGTCCCCTTGACACACAATCTTGGGTCCAGAGATTTTGTTCACCACACCTTTTAGCATCACTAAAAAGGGCACAATAAGAATATGGTTTCAGAAAAAGACAATTCAAATATTGGTCTTGTCCTTTAGCTATGTGAATTCAATCAAATTACTCAAATTCTTTGAGTCCAATATACTTATTTTCTTAAAATGGGATTATAATATTGACTGTAGGAGTGCTACAGAAATAAAGGCATGAAAAATATTTATAAATTACAAATGTTATTAATAATATTTATACTTCCAAAAATGTTGACAAGAAATAGAGTAACTACCCCATAATAAAGCCACAGCATCTGGAAGCTATATTGGATTAAGCAAGAACTAAAGGTTAAAATTTCGGATTAAATTTTTTTTGCATGATACTGCTAGTATTATCAACATTGGGAAGGCAATTTCTTGAATATTTCTTATATACTATTGAAATGTATTCATTATTAGTTCAAGTTATAATTACCAGTGACAGATTAAATTACATTCACTTGTCTTTGGTTAACCATGACATTTGACAGAAGGCAAATTTCTGCACTTAAGAAATCTATTAAAAACTAAAATGTACATTACCTTCTAAAAAACTTAGCTGGTCCATCTTTATTGATGAATAGTAGGAAGATATCAAAATAGTTATAGGGTGATGAGATGTGGCAAGCATGCAGTGCTATGGTATGGTATTACAAAGCACAGGATTCTTAACTTTGCCTGGAGGAGTTGGGAAATTTCACATAGGAGTTGACCTTTGAGCAGCCTCAAGGATAGGAGGAAGATCTTACTAGACGGACAAAGGCATTCCAAGTAGCAGAAGGCATGCGCCAAGAGGGAAGCAGAGAACAGTGTGGGGAGTGTTGGTAACTTTGATATTATTAAAGCGGAGGAAGAAGGATAAGAAATATAAATGGCCAAATAATTTGCGACCATATTATTATTAAAATAATGCTATGATTTTAGACTTTATCCTGAAGCACTAACTTAAATTTTAAGCAAAGGGTAGGTTTTGATTTTTAGAACTGATATGCTAGTCCTATGATGACCTGGAGCAGCCAGAACCTAGAAGCTGGAAGATGAGTTGGGAATCTGCACTAGTTCAGATGAGAGGTGATGAGGGTCTTCATTAGAGCAGTGGGTTAGGATACGACAGACTGGATGTGTTAGCTAGCTATCAAGCAAACAGAACTGAGGAGACATGTTAACCAATTAGTATGAAGGAAGGGGAAAGCTCAAGGCGATCTGGAGATTCTGAGAGAGAAAAGGGGCAATCTGTCATGAGAGCAGTAATTAGATCTAGAAGAGGAATTTTTCAACTACTTAAATTAGGTCAAATTTGTACGGTACATTTCTGAAATAAGCTAAAATAGAGCCTTAATCTAAAGTACAAGATGAGTTACTGAGGATAACCAATAATGTACACATAAAATGAATGGAGATGCATGTTTTAGAGTAATTCCAACAAAATAGATCTGTGGATAAGTATGTAAGGTACTAGTAAGAATAAAGCATACAACACAAGATTAAAAACTCTTAAGATTAAAAATATCACATAGACAATAAAAATTTACTTAAAATTTTGTGGTTGTTTTTGAGACCAAGTCTCACTCTGTCACCGAGGCTGGAGTGCAGTGGCGTGATCTTGGCTCACGGCAACCTCCACCTCCCAGGTTCAAGCGATTCTCCTGCTGTATTTTTAATTGACTTGGTGTTTTACAGTCATTCACTGATCCATTCAACCAATAAACATCTATGTTGCCACATCCATGTGTGTGGCATTTTGTCTGATATTGGGAATATGGTGTGATCCCTGAACTCGAGGAGTCTACAGTGTAATAAAGAACACAAATATGCACATAAATATTTTTAGTAAAATACTATAAGTAATAAAGACGTATGGACAAAGTAACCGAGGATTAGGGTTACCAACTCATCCCAGTTTGCCTGTGACTTTCTGTTAGCACGGGAAGTCCTGCATCCAGGAAAACCCTTCGCTCCGAGGCAAATCTAGGATGGTTGGTCATGCTACCCAGCACCACATAAGACATTTTTTAATGTAGGTGGTGGTAGTGGGATGCAGATTTACTTTTTTATTTTCCCCCAAGAGGGATATATTTTAGATTATGTGTTTGGAAAGAGAAAAGGGATAAGGAAGCTAAAGTTCATTTTAGGCAAAAGGAAAAAACCCAAGCAAAGACTTGGAAGCATGGTTGTATGTCATTTGGTGTTGCTGGAGTACAAGATCCTTATATTGCATTTATAAAAAATTGCTTTTATATTTGTTTACAAACAGTCCAAAGCAGCCAGTCTACTAAGCCAATTTTTTTGGGAAAAAGGCTGCTGCCAAGCAACAGAAACTTACGTGAAACAAAACCCACAAGACACATGAAGACTTCTTCAAATCTTAGAAAACTATAATGTGTGATATTCTTCAAATCTTAGAAAACTATAATCCTTTTAATGACTTAAAAATATTCACAGTGGAAGAAGTCTGTTTTTTAAAGAAATAAAGTTAGATCATTGTCTCAAAGGGAAAGACTGTGAAATGGGAACAGCTTGAGATAGAATGAATATATTATGTATATTACTTTTAAATGGTAGTTTAGAGAAGAGGAATAAGAGAAAACAGTGTGGAACACAAGGTAGAAATGGCAGGGAAAAAAACGATACAGGCCTGAAGAAAATAAAAGTAGGTTTGGGCAATGTGGGTGGCAAGATGAGCCCATATTTTGGACCCAGAGTGAGTGGAAGAGGTGAGATGGTCAAGCAATTCACAGCATTCTTTTAAATAACATTTGAGTATACTCTGGAATAGACAGGGCAAAAAACAAATGAAATTGCCTGTGGTAGTCCCCAAATTAAATAAATTTAATTTATTTAATTAAAAAACTCAAAGAGTAAAAATAATAAAGAGAAAGTGTTGATATTACTGTAAAAAACAGACCATATTTTCTCCTTTCAATTTTTGTGCTCGCTGGGGATATTTTATTTTTAAATACAAACTGATGTTCTCTAAATTCAAACATCTTTTTATTAAAAGCATTACTAGAGGTAGCCTGCAGAGCATATCTAGTTCTTTTGAGTTGCCCTGCTTGAAGGATTGCCACCTCTGTGTCTCTGAGGCTCTAACCAGGCAGCTCTGACTGCCTAGGGCATCAGCCTGAGATGAAGGTGGTGGGGTTTAGAAGAACTGAAACACAGCTCTAGGACTTCCTCTGCCATTTCAAACTCTTTTTAGTAACACAGGTAGTAACATACAGTCATGTATTAGTCAAACAGTTCCCACCTCTTTCTTTTTCTCTTTCCTCTCCTCCCTCCATCCCTGCTTCCCTTTCTTCCTTTTCTCCCTCACTCTTCTTTCCATCTAGTATTTGTTGAGTGCTAACTAGGCCAGATAGTCTTCTAAATTCTGGAAACACAGCAGTGAAGGACAACGTTTCTGGTCACTTGATGATTCCATTCTATGATTTGTAGTTTTTTGCTTTTGTTTCACAAGGGCTACACAAAACCCAAAAATCCTAAAGCCAAACCCCAAAAACTCAACTGAACAGAAAACAGGATAAAGGGACAGAGAGCAAGAAGTGGTGCTATTTGATGTAGGCCAGTGAGGGAAGGGCATTCTAATGAAGAAGCAGCACCAGAGCAAAGGCACAAAAGAAAATGAGGCAGCAGCCAGATAGACCTTTGGGAGCAGCATATTCCGGGAAGTAGAAACAGCAAACAAAAAGGCTCAAGGCTGTAATTGGCTTGGGCTTTTGCCTACCTAGTTTCTGTTGTCCCTTTCTTCTTTACTATCAGAATTCTGATTTTATTCTACAGGGTATTAGATTCAGCTAAAAGATAACATTTCCCACCTTCTTTTGCAGCCACAGAGGTGATACTACTAAGGGTTTTTTTGTTTGTTTGTTTTGTTTTTAATAAAACGATGATTTGCTGGTTGGGAAGCCCTTTTGCCCAGCTCTGCACCCACCTTCCCCGCCTGGGCCCTGGAACATCAATGCCCAGCACTGCGGTGGTCATCTTGAACCATGAGGTGATGCTCAGGCAAGTCAGGGTAACGACGTAGAACAAAAAGAGAGAAGGCTCTGGTTTCCTGATGATACTGTGGAACCGCCATACCAGTCCCTACACAGTGTACTTTTCATTTCTTTTACAGAGAGAAAATTAAAAACCGTGATTTTTAGCCTAGAATTTTCAGGGGTATCTCTGCCATTTTCAATGAAAGTATTTCTAAATTCTTCATAGGCTAGGGATGGAAACACAGATGAGTTATGACGACGCTGCAATAATCTATGTGGAAGATGGCAATGCCTTAGACCAGGGTGGCAGTAACAGAGGTGGTAAAAAGTGATGGCATTCTAGGTATACTTTGAATGTAGCACTAACAAGGATTTGCTGATAGACTGGAGGTGATATATGAGAGAAAGATGAGACAAAGGTTAACTGTGAGGTCTGGGCCGGCACAACAGTGAGCAGTGATGCCAGTCACTGAGGTGAGAGGTGGGGGTGGAGCAAACTTAGAGGTGAGGGAAAGTTCAGGTGTTCTATTTTGGACATGTTAAGCTTGAGATACTCCTAGACATCTGAGTGGGAATGCAAAGAGGCAGAGGTGTACATGAGTAAGGGCTGCAGATAAATGTTTAGGACACATCTGCACATACATGGGATATAAAGCCATGCACCTGGACAAAGTCACCTAGGGGGTGAATATATAAAAAGAAAGGGAGTTCAGGAACTGAAGCTACGAGTGTTCTAATATTTAAACGTCATACAGAGAAGAGAACTCCAAAAAAGGAGACTGAAACAGCAGGCAATGGGGCAAAAGAAGAACTGAGTGAGTTTAGGATCTCAGAGACAAATGAACAAAGTCTTTCATTGTGGAAGGGAATAAACTGTGCCAAATATGATGACAGGTCAAGTCGGCAGAGAACTGAGAACTGAATCTGACCTGGCAGTATGGGGGTCACCGACCACATTGCAGAAGTGACTTCCCTAGGGTGCAGCAGTGGATGAGACAAAGTGAACACAGCATGTTTGAAAATCCTTCACAGAAAATTTGTTGTCGAGAAGAACTGAGGAAGGGCATAGTAATTGGGAGGGGATGAGAGTTAAGAGTTGATTTTTATTGACTGATTTATTTACAGCAGGAAGATGTCACAGCACAGTTACATGCTGATTAGAAAAAAAATGATAATTCAAGAGAGAGAACTGTAAGAGTGAAGCCCTTTTTTAGGTGAGAAGCTGGCCACAGGCGGGATCACAGGCCTGGGGAGGACAAAGGCTGAGGGGTGGGTAAATTTGGTGACAAAGAATGGAGAAGTTCTCTTCCGGGTACAAATATTCTCTTAGTGAAGTAGGTGGCAAGGCTTTTAACTGTGGGCAAGAAATGGGGCAAGGGTGATGGAGGTTTGAGGAGACAGGAGAAAGTGGGAAAAGTAGTTAGAATCAATGAATTCATTTTTGGAATACAGTAGGATTACCAGGTTTGTGCTCATAATTTAAAGTGAGACCAGTCAACAGTGTTGCAATTTCCTTATAGCGATTTCAGCTACTCAAGCCCATGTGTGGAATAAACAGACAGTCTGATTCAACTAGGGACGGAGTTTGCCCGAGGGCATAACCACTAAACAGAAGAAAAAAGGAGAAAGGGAGGGGTGACTGCACTCAAAAAATACAATAAGTAGGTATTTACCTGGCTTACGTTCTAAAAGCTGCTGTAAATGAAACACTGCTTGTTCATAGTCTTGTTTTCTGAACATGAGATCAGCCATCATCTATAAAGATAAAAGTTGGTTCTAAAAATATTGCCATGTATTTTACACAACATATTCTTCCAATCAAGATTTAGCACTAGAAAAATATAGATGATAAACATGAGGAGGGGGCAGCATTTTATAAAAAGGAGGCATTTAAGATTCAAGCCCACCTTGTGCAGAATAACTTGCAGATCAGTGTAACAGAAGATAATCAAGGATGTGAAACAGATTGCTCTGCTTGCAAAATTGTATTTTTAGCAAAAAATATGTTTCTAGCAATTGTTTTAAAAACAGAAATTTGAAAGGAATTGCACACTCTATGTGCTGTTGTAGAAAAGATACCTCACTGGACCTAACTAAAATAATAATAAGACGATTCAAAAACGAAACAAAATTTAAATCATAACTATTTTGAAAAATTAAAAATGAGCAAAACCTACTGACATTTTTCTTATTATGTGTTTAAAAATGCAGATTTCATATATTTCTTTTTAACCACAATAACCTTAAATAAACCTCACAAAATGTCATCCGTGTAGCTGTCTGCAAAGCTAACAAATATTTTAGCCCACGTAAAAATAAGAAAAAATAAAAAACTCTATTCAAAACAGACTGTCTTAGACTGATAATATGAAGTTGTTTTTTTTCCCCTGTAACTCCAAAAATTCCACCCAAACTCTTAAATTTGTCCAGCATTCCTAAGTACTTAAAAGTTAGTTCTTAGCAAATTATAGTGTTACCACATGAACTCCACCTGACCAAGCATCCCCTTAGGCATAAATAAAAAATAACTAGACCCAAAAGGGCATGTAAAAGCCTGACCTAGGTTTATCTTTCTTATAAATAAAATCCTAATGATTCTGGGTCTTTATTGGTAAAATGTAGTAATGTTAGAAAAATGTTATTTCTTCCAAAAGCCAACGTGAGCCATGCCTCATCATCTAGTAGTAGTTCCATGGGGTAAAATTTAAAACTTATAAAACACAAGTGCTTTTATTGTACTGAAGTTCCTTGGACTGACCATGGTAGCAGCTTCGTTATCCTGGTCACTCTGAAGCAGTAGAGCACACTGCCGCAGGCAGGAATCAGGGTCATCTTGTGCCAGGTATAATCGTGCCAGTTCCAACATAATCTGTAGAGCAAAGGGCTAGATTCATCAGACACTGTATAGAATAAAAAGTCAATGAGGAAAATACATGGGTACAGATTAAACTTTAGTTGACCAAAAGTCATTGCAATAAAAATGCCAAGTATAATAGACAAAAAAACAAAAAAACAAAAAAAACAACAGTATGTATACCCATCTCTATTTTCTCTTACACTAGAAAAAAAAAACAGAGAAACAGGTAGTAACTCACTTCAAAAGTAGAGAGACATAATGCATTGTGAAAAGAACACTGGTCTTAAAACCAGGAGACTGGATTATAGTCCCATAACGGGGCCAAGTCAGGTCCCTTCTACCTCCCTTAACCTGCTTTCTCATTTGTAAAATAAAAAGCTTCAAGCAGATAATCTCTAAGGTATGCCTCAGATTTAAAAGTAGGATTCCAACTCCTTTAGCCACCACTGAAAAAGGTATCTGTTTGGTTATGCCTTGCTAAAGGTTGTTTTTGCCCTTTATCTGAAAAAATTATATTAATAAAAATGTTCAAACTAGTTATTAAATTCTAGAGGATAGTTGTCTTTTGTACATGATCACTTACTTAAGTGTTTAGCCAATAATTATTTTCAGAAATTAATAATCTCTCCAAATCCTCTCAGATCTTGACAGAGTAAAAACTTTTTATATAATCAGTCATGTATGTAAATGTGCTACACCAAAATTATCTTTACATTTATTCTCCCACTGTGCTATATGAGGTCATAGATTGAGCCTAGCCATTTTTGCATCCTTAGTACTAAACACCAATTGAAATACAGAGTGTACAACAGCTGTTTAGTAAAAGGAATTGAATTATCTAAATCCAGGTATTTGTGATTGAGAAATTATTTTAAATTATTTTAAAATTAATTTATTTTGATAAATTAAACTAAATTGATACAATAAATTTGAAAATTATTTAAATTATTTTGATAATTAAAAACATAAATATTAAAATAATTTGCAGGTTGCTTTATATTACGTGTTCCATTATAGTTTTTAAATAATTGTAATGTTCTTTTTTCTTTTCTTTTTTTTTTTTTTGAGACAGGGTATTGCTTTGTTACCCAGGCTGTAGTACAGTGGCATCATCATGGTTAACTGCAGCCTTGACCTTCTGGGCTCAGGTGATCCTCCTGCCTCAGCACCCCGAGGAGCTGGGACTACAGGTATATGCCACCATGCCTGGCTAATTTTTGTATTTTTTAGTAGACTGGGGTTTACCCATGCTGCCTAGGCTGGTCTTGAACTTCTGGACTCAAGTGATCTGCCTGCCTTGGCCTCTCAAAGTGCTGGGATTACAGGCATGAGCCACTGCATCCAGCCTTAAACTCTAATATTCTTAATGTAAGGCATCATGTAAGATTTTGAAAGTTTTTGAGGAATAATATTAATCTTTTAACTTGTATTTTTGTTACATTTCTTTTAAAATCTTGTTTCTATTTTTTTATTTTATTTTTTGAGATGGAGTCCTGCTCTGTTGCCCAGGCTGGAGTGCAGTGGCGCGATCTTGGGTCATTGCAACCTCTCCGCCTCCCAGGTTCAAGCGATTCTCCTGCCTCAGCCTCCCAAGTAGCTGGGATTACAGGAGGCGCCCCCCCCCACCACGCTGGCTAATTTTTGTATTTTCAGTAAAGACAAGGTTTCCCCATGTTGGTCAGGCTGGTCTCAAACTCCTGACCTCAGATGATCCACATGCCTTGGCCTCCCAAAGGGCTGGGATTATAGGCATCAGCCACTGCACCCTGCCTACATCTTCTTTTAAAATAAGCTGGTAAAAATTTTACATCTGAGGAAATTAGAAGACATCTGGAATAAAAGGTATTTAAAATTTTATAAAGGTACTGACCTTATTATCTGTTTTGCAGTGAACCAGAGCCTCTCTATAAAACTTAATTGCTTTTTCATAGTCTCGCTGAGCAACAGAATGTTTTGCAATCTCTGCACAAATTTCAGCTGCTAAATGTTTCTGTGCAGGAACTGCATCTGGCTGTTCCATCTGAACGCGTTTTAGTACCCGAGCTTGTAATTCTCGAGCCTAGAAAAAATCAGTATAAAAGGGAATAAAAAAAAAAAAAGGAAATTAAATTCTCCATAACTCACACACAGCATAATTTTACAGATTTATTTAAACATTATGAACCCTTGATCTAACAAAGTCTGATCCAAAGAAAATGTCTTATTGAGATCTCAAGCATGCACTTGTTTGCAAATGAGCCAGCACACATATATCTTTCCAACAAAACACTTATGGAATGACTGAGTCTTTTCCCACTGTTACAACATGTGTATAGGAAGTTCACTAAGGAGGAAATACAACCGTGAAACAAATATAAAGAGGTGGGGCCTTCCTCAGAGTAAGAATGTAGAGTAGATTGTTATATTGGAAGAATATCAGCCTTTCCACCCATCCATCTGGTTTCTGGAACATTGAGATCTTCCTTTAATAAATGGTAAGAACTCACACGTTTTAGGTCTTCAAAAATAAAATTTATGTTTTAGCTACACATAATGATTCACTAGTGAATGCATTCATTTAACAAATAGTAAATGCCTACTACATGCAATATATTATGCTACACACAAGGCACCCTTCTGGGGAGTCTTGTCAAAATGTTAGCTAACAATTGCTTTGAAACAGGTTTTCTTTTTTTTTTCTCAAGCCAGAGGTTTAGACAGTCATAACAGCATTCTTTTGCAAATGAAAGAAAAATATAAGTATATAGCATGTGGTTAACATTAATACTGTCTCATGAAATTTTTATTTTGGTTATATTAATATGTGTTTCAGTATGTCAGTATATGTACCTTTGTGTGTTTTAGATTATACACATGCATACATCTGTTCATGTTTTTGCATAGCTATACACATATATACACATTCATGCATGTGCTCCTAGTAAAAAACCTGAAAACAATTGGTTTAGATAGAATGATCTCTGTCTTGCAGGAAGGCATCCTTGCATCTCTGAATTCTTGTACCTCTACACATCAAGATGTTGTCCTCTGACATCACTTAGCCATTAGGAAAGTAGAAAGCAGGGAAAGACCCTGGGGCCCATCCCTAGCACCTCAGGGGTAAGGTTACCATCCCAAGGACACAAGTTTCCAGGCAGCAGCCTCCAAGAATTTTGTTAGAGATGTCCCATCACTTATGGCCCTACACTGTTTTACATCTGGACTCTGGATTGCAAGTGTAAGAAAGAAAGTGAAAATGAAAGAGAAAGTGGAACAAATATTGGCAACAGAGCCCCCAGAGGACAGTTGTCCCTTTTCCAACAAGTTAAGTGGAAAATGCTGTTGCCATGGGAGTACATAATAGAAAATCTAACTCAGTCTTGGAAGTCAGGTAAGAATTAAAGAATGGTTAGTAGTTACACCCTGGTGAGTTGGGGAAAAACAGATGGGATGAAGAGATGGAATGGCTCATAGGCATTAGGAATCACATGTGAAGGAAAGAGAATGAGGGATACACTGCCTGATCAAATAATTAGAAGAAAAAATGGCTGGAAAGATATAGAGAATATACAACAGGTAAGCCTGTTAAATAATCTACATTTTATCCTAGAGCCCATGGGAAGCTACTATGCCATGTTTATAGGCGTTGGCATGACAGGATCAGGTTGCCTTTGGGAACCATCACCCTGGTGTCACTGTGAAGAACTGACTAGAGGGAAATGAGACTGGGATCAATCAGGAGGCTACTTCAGGACCGTAAGCAAGAAATAACGATGGAGTCAGCTAAAAGATGACAGAGAGGGCTACAGAAATGCGGAGTTATTGGAAAAGTCTGAAATGTTTAGAAAGCAAAATTCCTAAGACTTGAGATTTCCCTAAATTTACCATTTCCGTCATTGCCAAAAATGTTTAGCAACTTTGCAAAAACACTATGACAGAACCCCTAAGTTACATAATGTGGAGAATTAAGCTCAATAAATGGTTGCTGAATAAATGAACAGAAAATATCAAAAACTTTGACTCCACTTATAGGTTTCTGTTTGAATTGCATCTTAAGATTTGTCTCTTTGTCATTCAGAATATACAGCATGTCATTAGTGGGAAGAATGTTATAATTCTTCAAACCTTATTAAAGATGAATAATCCCTGGGATCTAACATATAAACTCAAAATTGATTACAGTTTGGGGTGCTGGCATTGTCTAGCCATGGCATGCTGTTTTTTGATGTTGCTTCATGTGTCTGCTTTTATAACACAGGGGCTCATGGGACCATGGTGACTGGGACTAATGATATTCATAAAGGAGTGAACTAAGCTAAATTTATTTCTAAAATGTTTTAAAAGTCTACCTTTACCAAAGATTACACTTTCCTTGTAGCTTCTGTTAACTAACCTAGGGCTGGGTGCAATTCTCTATCATGTGATTCAGAAAATAAGAGCTAAAATGTACCAATAATTAAGGATAAGATATTAATATTGTTTAAGATTACATATTTTAATATCATAAACTTAGATAGATATCACAGAAATCTAATAATCCAAGCTCAATTCATTCACAATTAGAACAAAAAAATTTTGGGACTGTCTACTGAAACTTGGGTATGCACGCACATGCATGCACACACACGTGCACACACACATACACACACCCCTGTCAGTTAAATCTCAAAACCAAAACACTACAAATTAATTGCAGAATGCAGAACTCTTCTGGGTACACAGGAATCTAGTCAAAAGGTGACTAGTATAGTATCCTGGAAAGCACAAAGGGTTAGGACTGAGGCATCTGCATTCCACTTCAAACTCTTCTAGTAACCAGCTGTATAATCTTGGACAAACACTCTCTGTGGGAAAATAAGCACAGTAATACATAAACTGTTTGCTTACCTCACAGACCTGTTGCTTCCAACATATCACAGGGGCTTACAGACACAGAATAAACAGAATGAGATAAAAATAATGGAGGTCCTTTTTAAAAAATATAAAGTATTAAGAAGGTAAGTGATGATTTCACTTTTATATCCAGAAACTAGACAACTGCAAAACAAACCAATATTATGGATCCTATCTGGGTAACAGTAAAGTGCCTCCAGGGAACTTGGGAAGTAAGATCATCCCTCTCAGAAGTAAGCTGCAAAATCAACACATAATAGATAGGGCAGATAGGCAAAATTACTTAAATGAGACGGAGAACCTAGAAGATTTCTCTAAAAATCTTCCAGTGTCTGATACTGAAATAAAATATATCACATTGTGTTCCCTATAAACAAAGTTTCAAACAACTAATTTAAAATGCATGACAACAATAATAGAAAAGGCAAAGATAGAATAATAGAATTTGGATAAGAAGAAATGTGTGTTGTAGCTAACACTGAAAAATAATAAAAGGAGGTATAAATAACACAATAGAGGGGAAAGTGGAATAAGAATAATTTAACTCAGATAAAAGTCAAGAAAATTTAGAAAAAAAGATTGTAAGATGGCAAATCCAAATCCAAATATAATTCATAACTATATTAAATGTTAAAAAAACTATAATAGATTTAGATTGTCAAGAAAAAAATTGTATGCTGACAGATCTTAAACATAAGGACATGTAAAATTGAAAGTAAAAGAATGCAGGAGATATACCATGCAAGTACTAAAAGGAAACTGGAGTTAGCTAGAATAATACAAGACAAAGGAGATTTTAAAGCAAGAAGCATTACTAGAAATGAAGAAGGCCACTTTATTATTTTAAATAACTTAATTCACCAGGAAGATATTGTAATTCTAAATCTGGATCATTCAATAATGTATCTTCTAAATAAATGAAGCAAAAATACATAGAACTAAATGGAAAAAAAAGAAATCCACAATTACACTGAAAGACTTTAACACCCCTCTCATACAAATAGACCAAAACCAAGCAAACAAACAAATAACGACCAAACACTAAGAACAGGGAAGATGTACAGAAATCAGTCAACAAACCTGACCTAATTGACATACGGTTGAACTAAGTATTTATTAGGTTGGTGCAAAAGTAATTGTGGTTACAGTAATGTTAGAAACACATTATTTCAAGTCCACATGGAACCTTTACCAAAATTGATTATAATGTAGGATGTAAAGCAAGCTTCAACAAATTGCAAAGGATTCAATCATTCAAAGTATGTCTTGGCACAGCAGAAGTGTACTAGAAGTCAGTATCAAAGAGATAACAAGCAAATCAGAACTCCATAAAAATTCAATGTTACACTTTTAAATAACCCACCGGTCCAAGAAGCAATCAAAGTGAAAATGAGGAAATGTTTTACACTAAATAATAATAAACTTGTGGAATGCTGATAAACCAGTGTTGAGAGAGAAATTTACTGCTTCAAATGAATAGGAAAATAATAAAAGCTCGAAATCCATTACCTAACATACTATTTCAAGAGGCTAAAAAAAAAAAAAAAAAAAAAAAATTAGTAAACCAAACCCAAAGAGTGTAGAAGAAATTAATTATGAGGTTAAAACATTTAATGAAGCCAGAAAAGGCAAAAGTTGACCCTTTGAAAATATTAATAAGATAACCCCTAGCATAACTGATTATTAAAGAAGAAAAAATTACTAATATCAGGTTTGTAAAAGGGACCTTTTTCACTGCATTTGTAGACATTCAAAAGAAAAGATGTAATAAACAAGTTTATGTTAATAAATTTAACAATAAACTGAGTACTTAAAAAATTCCAAATTGATATAAGAAACAATTTGAAAATGATCAGTCTGAAATCTATTAAAAACTTTCCTTCAAAGAGGTCTCAAGGCCTGCAACACTGAATTATTCCAAACATCAAATAATTAGCAGCCGGGTGCGGTGGCTCACGCCTGTAATCCCAGCACGTTGGAAGGCTGTGGCAGGGGGAATCACCTGAGGTCAGGAGTTTGAGACCAGCCTGACCAACATGGTGAAACCCTGTCTCTGCTAAAAATACTAAAAATACAAAAATTAGCTGGGCATGGTGGTGAGCATCTGTAATCCCAGCAACTCAGGAGGCTGAGACAACAGAATCACTTCAACCTGGGAGGCAGAGGTTGCCGTGAGCTGAGATCACGCCATTACACTCCAGCCTGGGCAACAAGAGCAAAACTCCGTCTCAAAAAAAAAAAAAAGAAAGAAAAAAAGAATTAGCATCAATTTGTTGAACACAGATGCAGAAATCCTGAACAAAATATTATAAAACATCTTTAAATTCCAGCAATATCTTTTTAAAAATTATATCAAAGTGACATTTATTTCAGAGATATAAGGTGTTTTAACATTTGAAAATAAATCAATTTAATATACCACATTTGAAAAGGAAAACAGGAGGAAAGACATATGATCATCTTGATAGATGCAGATAGTATATTTGATAATAATTCAAGTCACTTATAAAGAAGTTGTTAGCAAATCAGAAACTGAATCATCATTAAAAAAACATCAACCACTTGGGAACATACCTAAGGAAATCTGTGTAAAACCTCTACACTGAGAACCACAAAATATTAAGAGAAAAAAGAAGATCTAAATAAATGGAGGAAGAAAGCACTAAGTTCAAATCCTGATTAGGACACTATTCATATGACTTCACACAAGTTAATCAAGTCTCCTCAGCTATAAAATGGGATTAAAAAATTCCAACCTTCCCAAATTGTTATAATAGTAGTAATAGTATATTTAAAATGTATAATTCATAAGCATTCAATAAGTATTTTGATTTTGACATATTTTCTGTAGCTGTTTGGCCAAAAGAGATTGCTTTCCTCTTATACATGGCATATTTCCTTCTGCATCCATCTCCTACCTCATGACCACACTCACAGACAAATGTGTTTACCTGTTGTAATGCAGTGATCGCATCACCAAGTCTTTCCATTTTACTATAAACTTTTGCTAGAAGAACTTGACAACGTCCATCCTCCATGAGAGCCGACAGTTCATTTACTATGAAAGAATGGAATGTAATGCAAAAAATTATTCATCTGAAATAAATGTTTATATTTTTCCAGAATTTTTAAAACTGGTCTCTAGAAAAAATGATTTTGAAAAATAGTGAATACGGTTAAAATTTTCTCAATCAGTTGCCTGAAGAATGGCCAAATTAAAAAAAAAAAGAAAAGATTTAGGATAAAAACTGGCTGGATGAAAAGTTAAAGAACTGGTTAACAACTAGAGGCTTTTCTTAGACATATATTAGGAGATAACAATTTAACACCACAATAATTTCCATTTTTATTCTTAAGTGTATAAAAATTTGTTTACTGAAGTCATTAGAAGATAGAGTAGTTGCTATATGCAATTAAGAAGATAACTGCTCTTTTAAAAATCATAGATATTTGATAAGCAATAAAGTACAGTTGTTAAGAGCACTGACTTTGATGTTGAACGGTCTGGTTTCAAATCTAGGCTTTACCACTTACTAGCCCTTTAATTTTGAGCAAGGTACTTAACCATTCTGTAATTCCCTCTCATCTGTAAAATAGGAAAAATGATAGTAACTACCTCACAGGGTGGATGCAAGATTTTAATAGCTAATAAGTTACTAAATAAGTTAAAATATGCAAAGTAGTGAAAACAAACTCTGGTATGTGGTAAGTTCTATTTAAATATTTGGTTAATGCCAAATGTTTTGTGTCTAAGAACAATAAAAGAACCCTAGATAATTAACAAAAATGTTTCCTCCACCATTTGTCAAGTGCACAGTTCATGACACACCATGCCACTTTACCAACTAGGTAGTCCTGGACACATCAATAAAACTGAGTTTCAGATTGCTAAATTTAAAATGGGTATGATTATATTTGCCTCAAAGATTAATATGAGTCCTGATGAGATAATGTATGAAACGTATATGAAGGCATCTAAGTATGTCATGGGTATGCTCAGCAAATATTAAATGAAAGCATTTATGTTACATAAATATAATATACCCACTGTAACTAAAACATATGATACTTGAATCTCTCTCCCCCTACAAACTTTTCAAAATGTATATCCACATTTAGGCCTTTCAAGTGTTTCAAAAGAAGATCTGACAAATCCATGCATATATTTTTATGGAACTAATAACACTTCATACAATAAATACATTTATAATTAGAAGAATTTAAGCACCAATGTCATTAAAGCTAAACCAAAAGATCATTTTGAAAATATCAGAAAACTTACAATGGGCTTCTCTCATCATGTGTTCAAATGTATTTTAAAGCTACACTAAACATGTTGTTGGCAAAAGAAAAGAAACATACACAATGGAATAAAACAAAGATTCCTATAATCAGAGTAAAGTACATGAAGGAGTTTATTATAAAATAAAGGAGCCAGTTCCATAAATGGCATGAAAATAAAATTGGCTATCCATTTTGGAAACTATATAGTAAAACTTGTATGTGGAATAAAGTACATGGATTAAAGTTCTCAATATAAAAATGAAAACAATATAAATGACAAAAATATATGGAAATAGTTTCATAACATTAGGATTAGGGAAGGTCTTTTAGAGAGTGACAAGAAATTCAGAAGCCAAAAAAAGACATGAAAAGCAGATATATGATCATTAAATATTCTACTTGATCAAAGATACAATAAACAAATCTGATGAAGAAAAGACAGCCCGGGAGAAAATATCTACAACATGAACATTAGGTAAACGATTAAAGACAAAGAATATAAATTAAAAATTCCTAGAAGAAAATAAGATATATAAACAAAATAATACCTAACCTTATCACTCATCAAAGAAATGTAAATTAAAATGTTTATTTTT
Organism: Pan paniscus; assembly: GCF_029289425.2. Taxonomy (NCBI): domain Eukaryota; kingdom Metazoa; phylum Chordata; class Mammalia; order Primates; family Hominidae; genus Pan; species Pan paniscus. The sequence continues at coordinate 68,562,143 of NC_073262.2, forward strand.
CATGACTAACACGACATAATGTCAGGAAGTTTTTAGCCTTAAGAAAGAACAATGGGGCAAGATTCAATTCTAGGAAGTACAGAGAGGTATATGTATATAAACAAGGATTTTATCTCAGTACTGCTTCCAACTATTTCCCAAGCTAAATGTCTATTCCAATATGAGACTCATCAAATCAATTATGATATTAAGATACAGTGGAATACTCTACATATGCTAAAAAATAAAGAAGAGCTATATTTCTGACAAGGAAAGAAGTTATTAAATGAAAAATGCATACTGCAGAATTATAGGTGTACTATAATCCATTTAGATAGTAAAAAGTGGTAGGTATAATAATTGTGTATATATGAGAGGCAAAGATGGGGGCAGGGAGACTGAATATCATGATATACAAGTTGTTAAATATGGTTTTCTCTGGAGAGTGGGAGAGGACACAACTTTTATTCACTTCTGTAATCTTTAAATTCTGGCAATGGGCAACCACTAGATTTTATTTAAAAATAAAGATCTTAGGCCAGGTGCGGTGGCTCACGCCTGTAATCCCAGCACTTTGGGAGGCCGAGGCAGGCAGATCACAAGGTCAGGAGATCGAGACTGTCCTGGCTAACATGGTGAAAACTCGTCTCTACTAAAAATACAAAAAATTAGCCGGGCGTGGTGGCAGGCGCCTGTAGTCCCAGCTACTAGGGAGGCTGAGGCAGGAGAACGGTGTGAGCCCGGGCAGCAGAGCTTGCAGTGAGCTGAGATCGTGCCATTGCACTCCAGCCTGGGCAACAGAGTGAGACTCTGTCTCAAAAAAAAAAAAAAAAAGATCTTAAAAAAGTAAATTTTTACAAACTTGAAAGAAGGTAATTTGATAGTACCCAAACAAATTTTACATGCACAAAATCTTCAGCTCGGCACCCTACTCTAAGAAATATATGCAAATGTACACTAAGGAATGATACAGTGATATTCATTGGAACATGGATTATAATATCAAAATAATGGAAAGCAAACTAAACATCCAATAATTTCAAGAAAATTAAGTAATTTATTGGTGTTATGGAACATTATGATGCCTGTAGATAGAATAATATGAATAAAATTTCCTAGAAGAAAATAAGATATATAAACAAAATAATACCTAACTTTATCACTCATCAAAGAAATGCAAATTAAATGCATGATGTACTGACATCAAACTATCTGGGACACGTATGTGGAAAAAATTGCAGAAAAGGAAGAGTAACAGTTTCGCACAGGAAAATCACATTACACTTATATATACACACACATATATAGAATATATATTAAATTATAAGCTACTAGGGAGGTAATTTGAGAACAAGGCAAATGGAATTCATAGGAGAAACAGATGACTTATGCATTATATTCTTTTATAGAGCTTGAATTTTAAAAAAGAAGCATGCTACTTTTTAAAAAAGATTACAAAAATGCTAATGTGTTTAAATATGAGATAGCTGTAATTTAAAGATAACTATATTATTTTGGAAAGTAAGCTATATTTCTATAACACAATTAACTGTTTCATAAATCTGCTACTAGATTTCAAAATATCACATTTTAGTAGAGTGGCATTCTGATAAAAGAAAAAATACGCATGTATTTATATAACCAACCACAAATAAAATATTGAGAATACAAATACATATTTATGCAATATAAAAATAAAATGGATCAGAGTTATCAGACTTTTTTCAAACCAGAAAGACTTTCATACCAGGTTCATGAGCCAGAGCATGTTGAAGAACTTTTTCTGCTTTGTCATACCATTTCAATTTTAATAAGAGCTCAGCCAGGTCATAGCAAAGATAATTCTTTTGTCCAGTTTTCAGAGCAGCTTCATAGTAAGTGATTGCCTAAACAAAATTCATTCCATTTAAGGGAACAAGGCAATGAGAATGGCATTCAAGCAGAGCTATTTAACACATTACAGACTTAAAGCATTGGTATAACTAGAAATAACCAGGAAGAATTGTAGGCATACACCTGCCTGTCAATTAAGTATGCCATACTTCTCAGAGAATAGATCATCACATGAAACAACCAACATTTCTTTTTTTTTTTTTTTTTTTGAGTCACAGTCTCACTCCATCACCCAGGCTGGAGTGCAGTGATGCAATCTCAGCTCACTGCAACCTCTGCCTCCCAAGTTCAAGCAATTCTCCTGCCTCAGCCTCCCAAGTAGCTGGGATTACAGGAGCCCACCACCATGCCCAGCTAATTTTTTGTATTTTTTCATAGAGATGGGGTTTCACCACGTTGGCCAGGCTGGTTTCAAACTCCTGAACTCAAGTGATCCACCCGTCTTGGCCTCCCAAAGTGTTAGGATTACAGGCGTGAGCCACCACACCTGGCCAACAACTAACATTTCTTATGATAAGTAGATAAAGAACGGTACTTGGCAAAGAATTTTTTACAGGTTTTATGAGGCCAGTGAACCTTATCAAAGGCATACATTTTGCTAGCTGTTGTACATATGGTCAACAATTACCAGGAATAGGGCAAGAATATAACAGTTCAAGAAAAATCTGTTTCCCTTACTGGAAAAAAAAATGAACTCAAAACACATAGCTTGCAAAAATTGGTGCAACAGAAAGAACATTTATCATGTTTTGTTACATAATGAAAGAGGTGTAAGAATAGCAACTTTATGGTAATTGATTTGGTAGCAAGGATTCTAGCTGCAAGATGAAGCAAGGTCTAGGGTCCAAATAATCACCACGAAATGAAGCAATGAAGAATCTGATAAATCTAAGAAGGCCTTTAACACAAATCCCAGTTCATAAATACAGATTTGGAGTTTACAACCATTAAAGATGCAAATGGTGCTCGCTGAAGCTTCTCGAGGACAGGGTATGATAAATTTGATGCAACAGACATATTTCAAACAATAAAGTACTTACCATTGAGTAGTTATGAGTTTTGATAAGTGCTTTGCCCATTTTGCTTGCCAATGTTCCATCTTTCGGGTTCTGATTTAATGCTTGCTCATATGCTACTATGGCTTCTTCAGGCTAATATTGCCAGACACAAAAAATAAGCAATAAAAAATAGCATAACTGGGTCCCATTAAAGGGCAACAGTTCTATAATTAATCTCTACATTTGGAATATTACATAAGACTTGGCGTATATTAAAGCACAGGAACTTTAACAATTTCAAAAAGGTGATAAATGAGAAAAGCAGGTATGGGTAGGTATAATTTATTAGGATAATTCTACCCATATTAACTGTGCTCTTGTCTATATAAATAACAATATGTGGACTAAGAGACACCATCTTGACTTTTCATTTCCAGAAGTCATTAAACTGCCAGTTATAGAGGGCTGAAGGACTGGTTCCCTTTGAAGAAAACACCACCTTAGTCTGTAGCTCCCTTGCTCCCTTTATCCTTCTGTATAAAGAAGAAGACTCCTAACATACCTCTGGTATCAACTCTACTTTTTTTTTTTTTGAGATGGAGTTTTGCTCTGTCACCCAGGCTGGAGTGCAGTGGTGCAATCTTGGCTCACTGCAAACTCCACCTCCCAGGTTCAAGTAATTCTCCTGCCTCAGCCTTCCCAATAGCTGGGACTACAGGCAGGGCTAATTTTTTGTATTTTTTGTAGAGATGGGGTTTCACCATGTTGGCCAGGCTGGTCTTGAACTCTTGATCTCAAGTGATCCACCAGCCTTGGCCTCCCAAAGTGCTGGGATTACAGGCATGAACCACCGTGCCTGGCCTCATCTCTATTTAAAATAACAATAGTGCTGAATTACTGGATCTCAACTTTAAAAATAGAATCAATTTTTAAAAATTGATATCTCCCTTTTATTTTATTTATCCTTTAAAATGGATATCTCCCTTTTACTGTGATGGCTGGATCTTCAAATATTAAACATTATTTTAAAAAACATTCCTTTTAATAGGAAGTTGTACTCATCACAAATAATTTTTTAAAAATGCAGTTCAGTAACATCAGAAATTTTACCTCTAGAATATTCATGTATGCATCACCAAGGAGAAGAAAAGACTGAGGGTTAGCCATTCTTTCAGCAATTTCTCTGGAAATCAGACCAACATTACTTAGCATATTGAATACAGATATCTTCTTCCAAATAAAATAAAAAATAAGCTCCCTTATTTTAGTTAGCCAGTAGCCTTCAGAGTATCTCTATATACCCAACAGTGTAATATTATAAAAACCTCATGCATACCCACACCCAAATTGTTTATGCTAGATCAGCTATTTCTGTCACTGAATCTTTCCATTTTCTGAAATGCAGGTAACTGAGTTCAGATAGATAGTAAATATCTCGGTTCTCCTTACTTGGACCTACACATTTTGCTATGTTTACTTCTGAAATGATGTGGGAGTGAAGGTATCAAAAAAATGATGGGAGAATAAAATTTTACTGTCCTCCTATGCATCTTGAGCTCTGATACTCATGGCATAAATTATATGCTGAAATAAATTACCTTAAAAAAATACAAAATCTTCTATTTCAGTATTTGTTGCTTACATTTGACCTGAAAATGTAGACTACTAAAGGTCAAATTACCAAAGTTATTGAAATAATAATGTGGTGTTAAGTCTTTAACATACAGTATTTCATCTAACTGGTCCAAAAACTCTTGAGAATTATTATCCCAGTTTTACAGATGATGTTAAAGAGTTGCAGCTGATGTGTCAGATCTTCCTGAAACAAAACCTGTACTTTTAACTATTACATTATAGTACATCAAAAATAAATCAACCCTATTTTGAATTATTTTCATATCATTAGAGATGACAGTGATAATCTTCTGGAAATACCTTAGAAAATACAATCTAGGAACTCCAGTCCATCTGTCTAAACATGCGGTGCTGCTCAGTTTCTCTGAATCACTCAGCGCTTAAAAGAATCTGAGCAGCTTTTTGAGTTTGATATAATATAGATGAGCCAATACTGAATTACTTCATCAACAGTTTACTATGATCTCAAGAGCTAAAAACGTTAATTTTCTCTTACATAGAGTGTATGCTTCTATGTTTACCCTTCTGTTTGGGGAGAAGAGGAAGAGCAATCTGTGTGTGTGTGTGTGTGTGTGTGTGTGTGTGTGTGTGTGTGTGTGTTGTGTATCCCAATAACTCATAAGGGCATCAGTGTGACATACTTTTAAGGTCATGCTCTTTCACCAAGAAATATCTGTAATCCACACGTTAGCATGGTACATACTAAAATAACTTTTTTTTCCCTACAACTACTATATCGACTAATAAATACACCTGCCTATCCCCTAGATTACTGTTACATCACATGATGCTCTTAAGTTATTAGAACACAGGGTACAATTTCCCTTCTCAAACAGGAAGATCTAGGGTCTAAAAATAATATTTGATAAGGAGAGCTGAGAAACTACAGCAAGCCAGTTTGAAGGAATCATAATTATGTTTTAGGGAGAGCAAATAACTTGGTTAGAGTGATTGCAGTTGGTGGTAGAAGGAATCAGGACCACATTCAGAAAACGATCTGTAAAGTATTTGTGAAGCAGTTGAAAGAAAGTTAAAAAAAAAAAATTGAGAATTAATATTAGTGGCTAAATGTATCAAAATATAATGGGTTAAGACAATTACTTACCTAAAACAAGTGATATATAACATTTTATCTTTTCTGTGCTTCAGATAAATATCTGCCATTTTTTCTCTGGCCTCTATAAAATAAGGCTGTTCGGCTGTAACATTTTGAAGGATGCTTAAAGCCCGCTCAATATCTCCTTGGGCTAGAGCAAGGTCTGCATTAGCAATGGTAACCCGCACTTCTTCAGATGTTCCAGAAAATTCATGGATGGCATCTTGTAAAACTTTGGTTGCCTCATGCTGTAAAGATGAAATTAATATAATCATTCTTCCAAAATAGTGAACAAATAACACTAGAAAGGGAGATTTTCTCATAACGCAGAATGAATAAATGCTAGTACATTTATAATATTTATGAAATAAATTGATAGAATTTCCTGAAACCTCAAAAATTTAAAACTAAACCCATGACCAAAATCAGATGAGCCTGTAAATATTGTTAGCTAGATAAATGTTTTCACGACTAGGACAACAGCAGCTGCTACAGAGGGTCACTGCTACTATATTAATGAGCACTTACTAAGCACCCAGCATTGAATAATGAAGAGCTGTACACACTGGCTCTTCATTAAGTGGCAGATTATTCCCTCCACCAGAACACTGTTGTTACACTTTGGGTGAATATTCTACCTCATTTCCAAATGTGTACCTTGATGAATCTAAAATGTCATTTAAGAGTCATCTCAACTTCAGAGATTATAAGAATTCCAGAAATGTTAAAATGTAATTTAAGTGTACCTCAGAATCAACTATATAGGGTATAATTGGCCTTACTTGTTAAATGTACTTTAAGTTAACTAGTAAAACAGAAATTCTCTCACACCTGTAATCCCAGCACTTTGGGAGGCCGAGCTGGGTGGATCACTTGAGCCCAGTAGTTTGAGACCACCCTGCATAACATAGGGAGACCCTCTACAAAATATTTTAAAAACTAGCTGGGCATGGCCCAGCTACTTGAGAGACTGAGATGGTAAAATCTCTTGGACCCAGGAGTTTGAGGTTGCAGTGAGCTATGATTGTATCACTGGATGCCAGCCGAGGAGACAGAGTGAGACCTTATCACTAAAAAATACAGTAAATAAATGGAAATTCTTTGTGATTTGGCAAATATTTAGAAATACAGCCTTCTTAATTTTCATTAAAATATGAAAAATAAGTGATTAGCAACTGCTGCAACCTAAAACAACGGATACAAATGACTTTGAGTTCCTCATTTTCTACAAAATTGTAATTCTCCCAGAATTACTTTCTATCTTATCGTATATATTATTATTTTTAAAAATATCTGACTTTATAATATTCCTATGAGTTTACCAAAGCTGTATTCATCAAGTATTTTGTCTCCTCATCTACTAGAATTTCAGGTTGGTACTTTCTTTTTATTTCAGTAGTTCTGGAGTGTGCATAAATGTGTGTTTGTGTGTATGTGTATAAATCTTTTTAGAGATTCATAGGATTATAACTGCATTATATTATTACATTCATGGTAACCAAGAGAGTTGTACATCATGTTATTATGTTCCATTGTAGCCAACATGAGCACACTGATACTTAAGGTCAACCAGGAGCAAATTATGTTTAACTTTCAGGGGCTTACAGGAAGTTTATTTTTAGTGCAAGGTAATGAAAATTAAATTTTTCTAAAGTTTACCACCTGGTCAAGGGAATACATTTAGCTTTTCATTTTTTTTCTCTGAGATAGAGTCTCATTCTGTCACCCAGGCTGGAGTGCAGTGGCATCATCTCGGCTCACTGCAACCTCCACCTCCTAGGTTCAAGCGATTCTCCTGCCTCAGCCTCCCGAGCAGCTGGAACTACAGGTGCGCACTACCACATCCAGCTAATTTTTTTGTATTTTTAGTAGAGACAGGGTTTCACCATATTGGCCAGGCTGGTCTCGAACTCCTGACCTCAGATGATCCATCTGCCTCGGCCTCCCAAAGTGCTGGGATTACAGGTGTGAGCCACCATGCCTGGGCAGCTTTTCATTTTCTACTAATATATATGTTAGAATAAGAAAGTTCACATCTGAGCCCTTAAATTAAAACTTGACCTACCTGCTCTCCATTTAAGCGGTGAACGTCTATCAATTCAAGAAAGATCGATAAACGATGGCTTGTATCAACTTCAGTTTTTCTGTCTTTTGATTTTGTGGAAGCTCCAATTCTTTTCATTCCTGGTAAACTCATTGCCATATGCAGTGTTTTAATTGCGTCTGCTATTTCTCCCATTTTCTTTTGTGACTGAGCTTTTATCAAATGATATAAAGGATAGTCTCTCACCTGAAGAATAATATTTAATAATATTTCCTTGGAGTGCTTACAACATCAACACATAATTTACAATCCATCAAACATTAAAGTAATGAGATCACTGAGAACAGTCCATCTTTGATTGTATGCATGAGGTCTATGTCTGCCCTCTTATTAACCCTCTGATTATGTATCACATTAAATCGGATTCAGGAAAATTGCTTCTCCCTGCATCCTTTGAGATGACAAAGAGGTTGATTACATATTTCTACTGTGACAGAAGAGAAAGTGCAAACAAGCTTTATAAGGCTAGCAAATACATTCTAAGAGATTATTTGAATTTTCAGGAAAGGAATTTCTTTATCTGGCACTTCTACAACTGATATGAAGTTATTAGATTTCTAGAAACACTGTTTCTCCCCTTTATTTTTTTAATTTGAAGATTAAAAGTTTCAGGACATTTTAATCAAACATTGACCTTCCCCTCTGACACTACTCCTAAATATGTAGTTCTGAAGCTTCCATCTTTACGTTGGCTATCAACAGTATATACAGAAAACATAAGAGAATGATAAAAATGAGGTGGGAAAAAGAAGTCAAAGGGAAGGAGAGGACTCAGAACGAGGTGATGTGGCAGCCACCTAGCGATTAGGAAGTCTGTAATCCTCCTGATGCTGAGGTTCTCAACCTTAGGCAGCCTGCACATTTGCTTACAGAGCTTCGTGTGAGACTCACGCTTGTGCTCCTTCCTCAGAGATTTTGACTCAGTAAAGGTGGGGCACCAGCACTGAGGCTCTGACATACCACTAGTCTTGAAAACCACTATCATAAGAAGCAGGTGATATTTTCTGCAATTTTTTTTTTGAGATGGAGTCTCGCTCTGTCGCCCAGGCTGGAGTGCAGTGGCGTGATCTCAGCTCACTGCAAGCGCTGCCTCCCAGGTTCACGCCATTCTCCTGCCTCAGTCTCCCGAGTAGCTGGGACTACAGGCACCCGCCACCACGCCTGGCTACTTTTTTTGTATTTTTAGTAGCGACGGGTTTTCACTGTGTTAGCCAGGATGGTCTCGATCTCCTGACCTTGTGATCTGCCCACCTCGGCCTCCCAAAGTGCTGGGATTACAGGCGTGAGCCACCACGCCCGGCCTTCTGCAAATCTTAATTAGGATTCTCTAATTCACTGAAGGGTTCTCTCTTAACAGGGTTCATGACCCTGTGAAGCAAAGCAGAAGTTTTCAGAGCTCCTCCATGACTTGAGGTAGTTCAGGAAGCAACTGAACCTAGGATTTTCCCTAACGTTGAGGGGATACTGGATATAACACATAATATCTTGGATAGAAAAGTACTGTGTTTTTATATCCTCAAACCACAAAATTACTTTCAAAATGACAAGATGTTCTTTCACAATGAATCTAAAAAGAAGTTATTAAAAACTAAGGTCCAAGAAATAAACAGACAATTATTATCTTTATACATAAAAATATTTGACATAAGGATCATCATTTTTATATACCTTCATTATTGCATTTAATTCTCATTGTAACAGCAGAGTATTAGTAAATGAGTTTTACAGAAAAGAAAACTGAGGCTCAGAGAGAAGTGAAAGACCAGACATTAACCTCAGGATTTTTGTCACCAAGTCCACATAGTTTTTTACCCATACCTGAATTGCCTCAATTTTTCCTCCTACTGCTTGTGAGTTCCATTTTTTTTTTTCCATTAAAAATGCAACTGTTAGCAAAATACTACAGGCTAAAACACAAAATACTTGAATATGTAAGCTTTCAAGGAGGGTGATATGTCTTATCCACTTCAGTCTGGAATACTTACCTTAAAATCATAGCTCAGACAAAGTTCAAGAGACTGAGAACACAATTTGACTTTTTCTTGAGACAAGTAAACCTGAGCTAGCAGCAGATGAGCATCGGCATAAGAGGGATTGTGTTCTAAGCAGTGCTGAAGGTTATTGAAAGCTGCTTCAATATCACCTAATAAGAAAAACAATGCATTGTTATAATTCAAATGATTAAGAAATGGAGATCTGAGAGGGAAGAGGAAGAAGAGTGTTTAGTTTACGGATAGCCCTAGTGTTTGTAAACTTAAAGTTTGCTGTTCATAGGCCATGGTTTAATTCCATCTGCACTAGTTAGCTTCCTTCTAGTCTACATGAATGAATACACCTGCAAGTCAGGCAAGTTCTTGATCCTAACGAACAAGCCAGGGAAAGCAGGAAAGGATGAGAGCCAAGCACTGGTGTTACTGAGAGGCCAATAAACGGACCTTTATTTTCCTTGTCAAAAAAAGGTTTTATTTATAATTTCATTAAAATAAATTATGTAGAACAAAAACATTTGAATAGCTAGAATTTTGTTGTGTCACTTATGTTAACAAAGAGGATACCAGTCTAGTAATCATTCTTGGTCAAAAATTCTATTACTACTATACATAAAATAACAAAAAAGGCCTAAGGATATACTTCAGAGATTCAGAAATATGAGTTATAGATTTAAAATACCTTTAAATACCAATGGAAATAATGCCAGTTATATATCTGGGAGTCTTAAAATAGAAGGAAATAATCAAGATTAAAGTGACAGGAATTGAGGAATTGACCTCGGGCTGATAGATGCGGTAAGAAGAGGCTCTTCAGAGGAAAACACTGCATTGATTCTAAGTCTTAGAAGTTTCTCATGATGTAACCCGCACTGATCTGCACTTAAGTCACCTCATAAATGGGCCTTAAGAAGATGTAAGTAGGCTAACTCCCCATTCAACCTTGCTAGGAGAATGTGGGAAGAAGAGAGCCTAAATGATTTTCTGTTCATTTATGCCCCTCAAACTCACCTGATGCCTCAGTCAACAAAATAAGGCTTAACTTACTGGTAACAGACATGCACTGAGACTGAAAATGTTCTTCTCAGAGACAGAAGATTAATAGAAAACTAACTGGCTGAGATAGCATAATGACTTACTAAACATGGCATCAAAGTTTAGCGATCAACCGTCAAGCATAATTAACAAGGTTAGATTCTTAACTTATTGTGATACAATCCAACGCTCAAAACTGCACAGGTACAAAAAGGAAAAGTTAGGCATAATAAATTTGTGTGAAAATTCTTTTAGCAAGGAGAAGGAATAAGGCCATAATTTGAAGAAATAGGTTGTACTAACAGGAGACAGTGCATAGAGAATTAGGGTTTGCAACTAAGAGAATGAAGAAAATGAGTACCGTATGAGTAACAGAAATGAGAATCTTTGTTTCTTTTAAGGGTGAGGAGATGGATATGTAGGGTAGGATACTAAATATTTAAAATATTTTGAAATATTTTAAATATTTAAAATATTTCGAAGGATACTAAATATTTAAAAATGAGAAGTGGGTCATTACTTTTGAGGAAAATAGACCCTGTCACCAGAGATCAACACCAACATCACATTCTTTCTAAGAGCAGTCCAACTTCCCTTGAGTGAAACTGAAAGACATTTCAGTCCTGTCTGTCTGTCTTTGTCAGAATTCTGTGTAATAAAGCATTTGGCTGACGTTTGTCTTGGGTTCCTGGAAGGAGACTCTAACTCTTCAAATTTCCCTCATGTTAGGGATTTCTGTGTTATTCATTATGGACCCTGATAGTTTATCCTAATTAAGAGAATCATGGTGTGCCCCTGGATAGTTTATGCTAAAGATATGACTTGGAATGGGGGCTAGCTGTGCCAGAAAGACCAACCCTGTGATTAGAGGGTTGGTGCTTAGAGCCACATTATCAGTTGGTGGGGAACTGGAGATTGAATTCAATCATATGGCCAGTGATTTAATCCATGCCTACTTAATGAAATCCCAATAAAAGCTAGGGACACCAAACCTTGGTGAGCTTCCCTGGTTGCTAATACTCTGATTGTCACACATTGACATGTCAGGAAGGTGATGTCTCCTGACTCCATGGGGAGAGGGCAACGGAAGCTTTACATCTGGGACCCTATCAGACCTCACCCTGTGCATCTCTCCCTGTTGCTGATTTGGGTTAGTATCCTGTTGCTATAATAAAACTGTAATTTCAAGTCTAGTGCTTTCTTGAATTCTGTGATTCATTCTAGTAAATTAATGAAACTGAGGGACCTCCAAATTTGCAGCTAGTCAAAAGCACAGGAGGCTCTAGGAGTGCCCAAATCTGTGGCTGGTGTCTGAAGTCAGGGCAGTTTTATGGGGGACTGTGCCCTTAACCTTTGATGTTTGGCCCCACTCCAACTAGTTGGTGTCAGAAGTCATTGCAGTTGGCAATTTAGCAAAAACACTACTACTTAGACACATGCTAGCAGTATTTCACATGAGTTAAGGCTGCTCTTCCTTTTTTTTTTTTTTTTTTGGTTACTAGAAATTTTCTTAATCTTTTTTTTTATTTCAATAGGTTTTTGGGGAACAGGCAGTGTTTGGTTACATGAATAAGTTATTTAGTGGTGATTTCTGAAATTCTGGTGCACTCATCACCCAAGCACTGTACCCAATGTACATAGTCTTTTATCCCTCCCTCACTCTCCTCCCACCCTTTCCCCTGAGTCCCCAAAGTCCATTGTATCATTCTTATGTAGGCTGTTATTCTTAAAAATGGGATTAATATAAGAAATTTTCAAGACTAGAGACTTATAACAATTAAGTATTACTAGATTATGACATACAAATTTTCACAATATAAATACTTAATAAATATAGGAATCAAAGTCCCAGTCTAATTATTTAGTAGGCGATACCCCTTCCAATTAGGAGAAAAGCTGAAATATCATGTGGCTTAATAGTACAATTCAATCAGAAAGTATTAGTGTCACTTCTTACAATTGAAATATTTTAGAGGTAAAACAACCCTCTGACATCATCTAAATTTTTTTTAACAGTTAAAACAGAAGTCCATAATTTCCACAATCTATAGGGAATCCAAACAAATCATCAAGAAAAAAAAATCCCATTAAAAAGTGGGCAAATGACATGACTAGACATTTATCTAAAGAAGATATACAAATGGCCCATAAACATTTTTTAAAAATGCTCAACGTCACTGATCATCAGGGAAATGTAAATTAAAACTATAGTTAGGTACCACCTTACCACAGCCGGAATAGCCACTATTAAAAAGTCAAAAAAAAAAAAAAAAAAAAGACATTGGCATGGATGTGGTCAAAGGGAACACTTATACATTGCTAGTGAGAATGTAAATTAGTACAACCTCTTTGGAAAATAGTATGAAGATTTCTCAAAGAACTAAAAGTAGATTTACCATTCAATCCAGAAATCCCACTACTGGATATCTACCCAAAGGAAAAGAAATCATTATATCAAAAAGTCACCTGCATGTGTATGTTTCTTGCAGTACAATTCATAATTGCAAAGACATGGAACCAACATAAGCGTCCATCAACCGATGAGTGGACAAATAAAATGTGGTCTATATATACACCACAGAACACTACTCAGCTGTAAAAAAATAATGAAATAACGTGTTTTATAGCAACCTGGATGGAACTGGAGGCCATTAATCAAAATGAAGTAACTGAGGAATGGAAAACCAAATACTGTATGTTCTCACTTGTAAGTAGTAGCTAAGCTATGAGTATAAAGGCAAACAGAGTGATATAGTGGACTTTGGAGACTTAGAAGAGGGAGGATGGGAAGAGGGTGTGGGATAGAAAGCTTCATATTGGGTACAATGCACACTACTCACGTGATGGATACACTAAAATTCCAGACTTCAGCACTATACAATTCATCCATGTATCCAAAAACTATTTGTACCCAATACAAATAAAAAATTGAAATAAAAAATAAAAAAAATAAAGAAAACAGAGGTCCAAGGAAGCAGTAAAGACAATCTCATCACTCCATTATATTACAGGAAATAACTATTCATGAAAATACGTTTAAGTTGGTTTCTGCTCTTAACAGTTTTACAAACGTTATTTACTTTTATAGCATTCAGTTGGCAAAGGTACATACAGACAAGCATAATATGACGGTCTTTTTTTTTTTTTTTCGAGACAGAGTCTCACTCTGTCACCCAGGCTGGAGTGCAGTGGCACGATCTGCTCACTGCAAGCTCCACCTCCCGGGTTCACGCCATTCTCCTGCCTCAGCCTCCTGAGTAGCTGGGACTATAGGCGCCTGCCACCATGCCTGGCTAATTTCTTGTGTTTTTAGTAGAGACAGGGTTTCACCATGTTAGCCAGGATGGTCTTTATCTCCTGACCTCATGATCCACCTGTCTGGGCCTCCCAAAGTGCTGGGATTACAAGCATGAGCCACCACGCCCAGCTGGTTTTTTTTGTTTTTTTTTTTTTAATGAGACAGGGTCTCACTCCCATCACTGACGCTGGAGTGCAGTGGCGTGATCCTGGCTCAATGCAGCCTCAACCTCCCTGGGCTCAGGTGATACTCCCACTTCAGTCTCCTGAGTAACTGGGGCTACGGGCACATGCCACCAAGCCCAGCTAATTTTTGTATTTTTTTGTAGAGATGAGGTTTCTCCATGTTGCCCAGGCTGGTCTTGAACTCCCAGGCTCAAGTAATCTGCTCGCTTTGGCCTCCCAATGTGTTGGGATTACAGGTGTGAGCCACCGCACCCAGCCATGATGGTCTATTTTTATGTGTAAAGTCAGGCATTTGTCTGTGCCTTAGAAAACTAAGGTTATAACCGGATTGTTTTTATTTTAAGCTATCCATAACAATTCACAGAAACTAAACAAGAATTACTCAGTACTTTTCATTAGGGCCTGAAATCTGGCAAATGTTGCATTTGGTTATACCAGTAAGAACACAACCATGGATTAATGACTGTAAATTCTTATTGCTAATCTCCAGTAATTTCTGACAGACTTTTTTTTAAAGTGGTATAACTGCATTTTCCCAGCAATTCGCTTAAGCCACACAAGTTTATAGTAATTTTTAAAGGATTAAAGAGTAAGTTATGCAATTCTATTTTGGATTAAAATTACTTATCTATGCATATATAAAATGTACATTTTATGTGACTATTCTCTATATATACACAGTGCTTAATTTATTTACGCTTGTTTTTATCAACATCAGAATAAAAAGGTTAAAAGTTTTTAAGGTATACTCTACCTGACAAATATTTCACTTTTGCTATTAGGAAGACTGTTTGCAGAAGACCTGGAACAGTTCTTACTACAGTCTCCAGGACTGAGATGCAACGCCTGAGAAGTGGACAAAGAGGTTGCCCAGGACTTGCAGGCTAAACAAAACAAATCAGCAGATCATTTTATAAGTGTAAAAATAATATTTACCTAAAAATAAACATATATTAATTTTAGTATAACTAACCAAGCTATATACATTTTTCTAAAATTTCTTTAACTTATTTTGTAATACCTTTATTATGACTTAACTAATACTTTATTATGACTTAACTAATACTAATTTATTTCCCTGGGATCTATGAACAGACAATGCAAATAATGGCTCTTGTTCAGCAAAATAATTATGAAACTATTATACAATTCTAAATGGAAAACATATGAAGTGGGTATATCTATTCAAAAGTTTTATCAGAGAAATATATCTGTTAAAGGAAAGATAACTGAGAGGTACAGTTTCTTGCTAGAACTGACAGAGTCAAGGCAGTAAGTGTTCGAATTCTAGATTTGCCTTGTGATTTGCTCAATTCAATTACTTTCATTATCCCCTAGAGTATTGTAAACCAGTTTTTTAAAGAATTCAGATTTCCCCCAGTGGTAAACAGAAGGTAGAACACTCACTATGCTAAACTAAATGTCTCATACCTTTACATTCCCCACTCTTCATCCCGGCATGTTTTAGACCCTCAAAGTTTTCCTTTCAATTAATAATGAGTATGATAATTAAAGTGATACTAGAACACTGCTTTATTCTTTTCACTGTTTCTTATTCTTATAATGGCTGTCTACCCAACCAACTTTTATCCAATGGTCATCCAATCACAATTTAGTAATGTGATATCAGAATTTAAATATAAAATGTTCATTCCTCCTGCTTTGCCTTACTAAGGCTGTTTCTTTATGTAAGGATGATCCTCTCCACCCCAAGCCCCCTGACACATAAAGCTCTTCAATTGGACTGTGCCCTCTTATGGAAAATTACTCCTATAATGAGCCATTATTACCAACAAGAAAGTGCTACAACTTACTTATGTTGACACACACAATATATACGCTCAAAAAGATAATCAGAATATGACTATTATTGCCTAGAATACTTCAACTTCTTTATTCATATATAATCTATATAATAAAATTTAGCACTGTATAATACCCATACAGTTCTACTGGTAGTTTCATATTTAGTTTTGCTTCTTTTATAGGCCTACGGGTTTTTATGTGTCTTGAAGATAAGATTTTTATGCTTCTTTGCACGGTAATAGATACAGAGCAAACAGTTTAAAAATATCTGTTTTTTTCAGCCTAAGTAAAAATAGTGAAAGTGTAAGTGATGGTGAGGTTATGATAATGTTCTTTGTCACCTGCTAAGAATGAGTTATTGAGAACAACCATCATTTTCACTGCAAACAATTTCAATGTGCAATCATAGAAAAATAGCAGACAATCTTTAAGATATCGTTTGTTCAATTAAAATTCTAAACAAAATTATGTCTATAAAACGGTCAAAGAAGTAGGAACAGAGCTAAAGAGACAATTCTGCCTTTCTGATATTTCCCTATGAAAACAGTATCACATATGCTGATTACTTTCTATCATGCTGGTAAAGGAAAACAGAATTTCCTGGTAAAGGAAAATAGGATGTCTATTTGAACTAGAGGCCCAACTACCACTTAATGCATGATTTCTTGTTATATCTACAGTTTATTCTCAGCACATCTGATAGAGAAATCCATTAAAACATTGAGTTAAAATGTTGACTTGGATCATGCTGGAAGCCTTTTGATGACTCCCCATTGTACCCCATTGTACTCAGAATTAAGGCCAAAGGAGTTATAAGAACTGCTATGGCCCTACCTGGGCTGGTCTCCTGTGGGATGACCTCATCTCTGACTACTCTCCTCCTCCTCACCCTGCCCCAGCCACATTTGTCTCCTCGTGTCCCTTTGGGCTTCTGCACCAGCTGCTCCCATTGTCTGAAACACTCTACCATATTGTCACATGTTCTGTGATGGTTAATACTGTCAACTTGATTGTATTGAAGGATGCAAAGTCTTGATCCTGGGTGTGTCTGTGAGGATGTTGCCAAAGGAGATTAACGTTTGAGTCAAGAGGCTGAGAAAGGCAGACCCACCCTTAATTTGGGTGGGCACTGTCTAATCAGCTGCCAGCATGGCTGGAATATAAAGCAGGGAGAAAAATGTGAAAAGACTAGACAGGCTTAGCCTCCCAGTCTACATCTTTCTCCCATGCTGGATGCTTCCTGCCCTTGAACACTGGACTCCAAGTTCTTCAGCTTTGGGACTCGGACTGGCTTCTTTGCTCCTCGGCTTACAGACAGCCTATTGTGGGACACTGTGATCGTGTGAGTTAATATTCTTTAATAAACTCCCATATGTATATATGGAGTATATATATAAACTCCCATATATATATAGATATATATATCCTAGTAGTTATATATATATATATATCCTACTAGTTTTATATATATATATACTAGTAGTTATATATATATATACTAGTAGTTATATATATATATCCTAGTAGTTATATATATATACATCCTAGTAGTTATATATATATATCTATATATATATCCTATTTTCAACTCTTTGTTCAGATCTTACCCTCTTCATGAGGCGTATCCTGACTATTGTATCTAAAATCGCCATCACCCAACCATGCTCTATTATTTTCTCCTGTCATTTTCTAAACATATTATACAATTGACTTAATGATATTATCTGTCTCCTCCTGTTGGAATACATGCTTCAGGGGAAAGGAATGTAGTTTGTTTTACATGGGTATTTCCCCAGCTCTAAGTAGAGTGCTAGGTACTCTATAAACATTTGTACATTTGTAGAATGAATCCTGAATACTAGATTAATACTGAAAAAAATGTATTCCAACTTCCAAGCAAGGGAAAATGGATTATGACTGGGGAGTCTGAGGTCAATCCCAGGTACAATTCTATGAGGGTTTAAGTTTAAAAAATAAATAGTAATGAAAGCCTAAAAAAGGACATGATAATCAAAAAGGCTGTATGGGTTCCCTAAGGGAAGGTCATTTTCCTTATTTCCCATGTTAACACAGTTACTGAAGCTATAGATCAGGGACAATGCTAAGAAGTTTGCTTTCAGCAATGGAACGCTTCATAGTGCCTGCTCTGATATCCCTGTGCTGAATGTGAGCTGAATATAATAAAGTTAGGATGTCTGTATCTGCTTACTATCTGTAATAAGAGTGCTGACTAATAAATCCACATCAATTTGGAAAGAAATCTTTGGTAGTACAACATAGGGTTTCATCTTCAATTCTACTCAAAACTGTTAATGCTTGGAAAAGAACATTATAGTAATAGTTATCTCAGAGCTAGATAAAGCAGATGACAGATGACAATAAAGATCCATCTAAAATAGGTGACAATCATGATCCACAAGGAATATGATAACATGGAATTATGAGATGAATCTGAAAAGATAAAATTTCACAGGAATAAATGTAGAGTCCTACATTTGAGTCCAAAGGTACAACAAGTAAGAGACTGAAAGTCTTTAATTAACTGTTAATTCAACAGAGGTCATTAATGTAATGTGATTTATAAAAAGAAAGTTGGATGGACTTCCAGAATAAGGGAGGAAAAGGTCTACTCTAGTTCTTGCAGGTCAAATCCACGTTTGGAATAGTAAACTTAATGAGAGGCACAGACAAAATA
Organism: Pan paniscus; assembly: GCF_029289425.2. Taxonomy (NCBI): domain Eukaryota; kingdom Metazoa; phylum Chordata; class Mammalia; order Primates; family Hominidae; genus Pan; species Pan paniscus. The sequence continues at coordinate 68,580,855 of NC_073262.2, forward strand.
AAGAATATCATCAGATTCACACACAGAATTCTCAAAACTATTTCATATAAAACATAAATGGCTGGAAACCTGGAATTGTTTAGTGGAACGTGAAAACTAATTGCCAATATCTGAAGGTCTGTTTAATGAATGAGGAATGATCCTTGCTCTAAGCAACTGGACTTGCCCTATGTCAATCTAGGGAGCAGAAGGAGGACCAGTAAATGGTCCTTTCTTTTTTTTTTTTTTTAACCAAAAGCAGAGTTTGACTTAACACAGGAAACACAGGCTAACAATCATAGTTATATGACAAGAACTTCATTTTAGTGTGTCCGGACATGGGATAGACATTGACAGTGATGTTACAGACTGGTAGCAAATATAAGGTAGGTGTCTGAATTAGATGCCTTTTAATATTTCTTTAAACTGAAGATTTTAAGATTTTATGGAATACAAATGAATATTTGCAAACCAATACTTTCAGTAGTTGACAGCAGTCATTACTAAAAACAGTCTGATTAAAAGTGATTTCAACTAACATAGGTACAAATACTACCATTTTAAGATGCCAATATAGTCTAATGCATCAAAGAAAACTTTTAAGTTCTTTCATAAAACATCAAGTAAACGCATCCTTGAAAGTAAGTCCCATAATTACTTACCTGCATTGGACAGAAGCTCAGATACTCCATAACAATTTCTAACAAGAAATCAGGATTTAGCTTTTCAAAATACTGTATGCCAAGAGGCAAACCTTCTAATTGTGAAAAGTGAGTGTCCAGGACATCATTTAACAAATTAATAACTTCTTCTTGTCGTTTATTTTTCTTCATGGCAAGAACTGCATGTAAATAGATTAATTCCTAGAAAATAAGTAGTTTTCATAAATTATTCCATTTAGTTATAAAGCCATTTATTTCCACTTAGATTTCAAATGCATATAATGTGCTACTGATACACAATTATTTGTTCAAACTCAAGTATTAGCTTGAATAGACTTTTAGAATCATTCAGAAGAATAAAGTTTAGTTTTGAATGGAGGTAAATAAATGCAATTACATATTAAAATTAGTGTACACTAGTGCTTTACAGCCATTACAAAACAATAAGACTGATTAATAATTTCATATTTTATAAACAGCTAGCATCTACCATCTGATAAAATAAAATACTGTACCGCAGATTTTCCAATGGATTGCTGGATTTCATTTAAAAATTCTAGCTGCTGATCTGCATCCTGTAATTGCCCTTCTATCAACTGACATTGGATAAATCCTAAAATCAAACAGCAGAAAGACAGTCAAAGTCCACACCAATTCAGGGATGCACTCTTCAAGCTAACATAACAACATTAATAAAACACCCTTTCCCCCATCACAATACTTAACGTTTTAGATTAAAAACAACAGAAAGAAAGAAAATGAAGAGTGAAAGAAAATAAAATGGGTAGCCTTGGACCTTATAAAATCATTTACTGAAGAATTCATAATTTATAGGAACCACGTTATAAAAATCTATTCTCTCAAGATATTATTTGTGAATTAAAAATTTTATTTTTAAAGACATGACTTTTTCGAGTATGGGTAGTAGAGAACAATTTAAGTTTAGAAAACCACAAAATCCATGTGTTCTTCTCTAATGGCAAGTTAAAAGCAATTGCTACTTGTATCTATATTATAAATATTTATGAAAACAGTTGTCATACCAACTAGGGCAGACACACTAGTCTCATCAAGTGTCATGGCGGTCTTATACCACTTCAGTGCCTCTTTAACTCTTCCTTGTAAAATCATTTGGTATCCAAGTTCTGTAGCAAATTCTGATTGCTGAGGGTTTAAACTAAAAGCTCTCTCAAGTAACGTTTGAATTTTTTGAAGAATAAGTTGACTACGTCCACACTAAAAAAAAAAAAATGATGTAAGATTTCAAAGTCTAACATTTCTACTGAGACTAAAGGATTATTTTTTCTAAATATATATATTATTTGTACTTCACAGGAGTGATGAAAAAGAAAAAAATTAATAATTAAGGAAAAATAAAACTTTCCTATTATCTAGACAATGCATCAAGAAAGAGTTTATATTCTATCAGAACTTAATATCCTAATGAATATAATGCTTTCACAAAATAACTAGTATGAAAAGTACACTTCTAATGATGTCACTGCAAAAACATTTTTTGAACTCCTTTTTCAAGCTGTCTCATGACTGTTTTACAGATTAAACAAGAAAACCATTATTTTATGGTTACGTGTGTGTGTGTGTGTGTGTGTGTGTGTGTGTGTGTATAATATATGTATGTTTTTTCTTATTGAATAAAAAACTAGGACTAGGATCTGTTTTCCCCCTAAACACTAGCTATGCCATCAGTGAGAATATTTTAAAAGCTCATGCCTTAGAATCTTCTTGAAAAAAATTTCAAGAAATAGCAGTGTTGTTAGAATAAGTACATAATTTTTCAAGACAACAAACTTTAAGAGTAAAATATTTATTCAAATGTTTGAACTTATATAATTTTATAAGCTTAGTAAAAAACTAATTGAAATAATGTGTCTAAGCAAAAAAGGTAAATACCTCCTTAATTCAAACTTTCGTTATAGCATGGAGTTTTCTTCCTCTAAAGTTTACACAATCTGATATCTTTGTTTTTAAATAAGAAAATTCAGTATATTCATGTCATTTAACAATTAATAATCCTTTTTTCTTTCAACTTTATGCTTGCAAATTATTTTAACCTTCTTAGTTTAATGAACTTTTCAATATTCTCATTCCTTGTATTGATTTCGAGATTCTACTGTATTTTTCTATTTCATTCTTGATTATCTTTCTTTTACTGGGAGATTCTAATAAAAACATTTCTTTCCTGTTGTTTTTTAAAAAATAAGATACCAACCATTTCCTCCACCAAAATGGTCTTTTATACACTTTAGAACTTTTTAAAAATAGTTTTAAAAAACAAAAGCTAAGAGCAATCCTGGTCATAAATCTTATACTCTAATGAAAATAAAACACCTTCTATTTCCTTTGTTTGGAAGGCACTTCACTATGCTTAAAAGATCAGTAAGTGGCATTTCCTCCATGAAGCCTCCATCAGGGCTTCTTATAGTTGGAAACCACACCTCCTCTAAACTGCCTTTCCTAGGAGTATATCATATATTTAAATACATATTTGCACTCTAGGCCATATGCTCTTCCCTGCTTCCACCTTTTCCACTTATTTTATGTCCACTACTATAGATAACAGAGCTCTGGTACATGGTAGGCACTCTCACAGTTCTGCTGAAGGCGAGTGTAATGTTATAGAAAAGTTGAGCATTCTGTGGTTCCATGGCATCCAATGCATTTCCCAAGTTTTCCAGCTTGGTGGAAGCCTAAAACAAAAGGAACTGGTATTAACTTAAAATATACTAAGTAAAAACAACATAATACACGCACATACACACTAACAAAGCATAACCCTACTAGTATTTTAAAAGACCTTTGCTTTTATAAATTCCTCCTCCTTCAATGGATGATTATATGTTATAAAACATATTTAGGATTCTAACAAACTCAATAATTATAAATGTGTTTTAGAATGTGTTTCTTTAATACTTGTTATTGAATGGAAACCTTTGGATAGGCGAAGACACCCATAATATTCCATTAACTGTACATGCCCAGCTCCGCCTTCAATAGTTAATTCATGACACAAATGAGATACGAATGATAATGCATTTACAAGTATATGAGATCAGCCCTTCAATTGCCTATACAGACTGGTTTATATTCAAAATATTTTCTAGACTAGAAAAATCATTACAGTACTTAGTATAAGTAATTTCAATGCCTGGAAAATTTACTGAAGATTTACCCCTACTAAGATACTCCTAGCATTTACTGAAGTATCTATCAGGCACTGTCACATTAACCAATTTAACCACACTAAACACAATGCAAATCTACTACATGTTATACTAATATTATTTCCTTCAGATTAGAGTTTGGCACTCCATGATCCAATCTACAGTCAATGTGTTCACTACTACAGAAACAGATGCGCTTTATTATGAGGTACAATGGGATTTTATTCTAAGCCCATTTAATTTTTGCAAATTCAGTTAAATTGTAAATATACTATAAATTACATTTTGCATACATACTTTTTCATATCTAGTATCACTAGTTACATTACATATCTAGTTACATTAATTATATATATTACTATACAGGAGTTTCATACAGAAAGCCATATATACTATAATTAATGATTTAAGGGATTTTCAAGGGTAATATTAACTGTATAGTATTTTTGCTTTACCAATAGATTTCAGAAGCTGACCTCTTTGTTAAGGTATACTCTAGTAATCAACTAAAAACTACCATGACATATATTTTAAAAGAGAACTTCAAGGCTTTAATGTATATGCACATGCACACCTGGGTGTGTATGTGTAATGAAATATATTTTTTAATATAGGAAACTTAAATAATACAATGCCACTTACCTTCTCTATATCCCCCTCTCTACACACATAGTAGAGTGCCTGCATTCTCAGTGCTTCCACATTTTGGCTATCTTGGAGCAGCAACCTGCAGGAAAACAATTTAGTTAATGTCAAAATAAATTTATATATTTTCTTTTATTCGAGGGCATGAAAAGTTGGTTTGCTTGCCTCACTATTCCACTGTTAAAATAAGTAATTTTCACTAGTAAAATGTCATCTGCTTTGTGAAAATTATCAACTTTATTATTTAAACAAGTAAAAGTCTCTGGAGTTTAATTTTTAATATGTTTTTAAAAGATATGAATAGATTATACTAGTCTCATTAAATCTTGTGGCAATCCTAAATAAAGTATTAGCTAACTATATACAACAGTATAGTAAAAGAATAATTCACCTTAACCAGGCTGACTTATTACAGGAATTCCAGGAATGCAAACCAGGGTCAAACATTACAATACCTACTAATGTTATTCACAACAACAGATTCCTACGTGATAAAAACAAATGAGAAAATATTACATTAAAAAATCCTATTAATAAATGGAACAAAAACCAAAAAGAAAAACATAACAGGCATAAACTTAAGAAATGTGCAAAAGCTATAAAATTCCTATGAAACTGTACTCAGGGACATTTTTAAAAAGAACTGAACCAAAAAGGTAACGCCCCAGACTTCTCTTATCATGGATGATGTGGTACATATCACAATTACTGGTTCCAGTTTTTCAACCCTCCCTGAGTACGTGTCTTCTGCCATGTAACTAACTACAAAAGTTGGAGTGTACCCTACTGCTTCTTGACTAGGGACTTGGACATTTTTCTTATATTGGCCAATGGAATGTGAGCAGGAATAGCAGTGTACCAGCCTAAATTTTAGAGGCACTGCATATTTCTGCTTGTTGTCTGGCACCTGCTATCAGTACAAGAAGAATTTCCTCTGGGTAGCGGCTGCTACTTGTTGTGAGTCTGGGGGAAACACTATTGGAGGTGACAAGAGTCCAAACTGCAATGATGTGCCACATTCACCCAGCTGCATCTGAACTGAAGCAGGGCCCCAGCCAAGCCTTGCCTGAGATCAGCAGACCCTCGATGACCCACAAAAATGTGAGTAAAGAATACTTATTATTATATGTCCTGACATTTGTGGTTGTTTGCTATACACCAATAGCTGCCTGATATAATAATGGTCATTTTTGGGAAAGAAAATTTTTTTTCCCCACAAATGACTACAAATTTAATGCAATTCAAACCAAAATCTTCTATGGCTTCTTTTTTATTATTTTGTAAATTGATTATGACAGTCAAGAGCAAAAAAAAGAACCAACAAAACTGTTATAAGAGAAACATGGAGAAACCCCGTCTCTACTAAAAATACAAAAAATTAGCAGGGCGTGGCGGTGGGTGCCAGTAATTCAAGCTACTCAGGAGGCTGAGGCAGAAGAATCACTTGAACCCGGGAGGCGGAGGTTGCAGGGAGCCAAGATCGCGCCATTGCACTCCAGTCTGGGCAACAGAGCAAGACTCTGTCTCAAAAAAAAAAAAGAAAAGAAAAGAAAAGAAACGAAACATGATGGAGAACTTGTGATAAGAATTATCAGAGTCCATTGAAAACTGAGGAGAGAATAGGCTCACTTAAAAAAAAAAAAAAGCATATTTAGAACCAGTTATATACCAAAGAAAAACAAGAGCTTTTAGCATATGAAAAATTGCTCAATCTCAACACAATAAAAGAAATGAAAATAAAAATGAGATACCTCTCTTTCAGATTGCTTGAAAAAAAAAAAATACACGCACTGAAAATGGCCAGAATTGGTGAGGATAAGGTAAGGGATCATTCAATAGACTACTAGTAGGAGTGTAAATTAGTACAATTTCCTAGGAGAGCAATTTGGCAGTGCCTATCAAAATTTTAAATGTATATACTTGAGGGAGAGACTACAATTTGTCTCCTCAAATTCATTCTCTCCTTATTTGCTTGGGCATGTGGCTAGCCAACACTTCCTAGATATCTTTGCATTCAGAGGTGGTCAACGTGAAATAAAGTAATATATGCCATTTCTGGGCCTGGGCTTTTATAAAAAGTGGAATGACTTCTCTACATTATCTTCCCCTTTCTGCCAAGTGTTATGAGGTGTTAGGAGATGGCAGGACTGCAAGATGGAAAGTGTTTAGGTCCATTAAAAACAGTGTGGAGCAAAGCTGCCTGATCACTTCTAACATTTACCCAAAACAGTTACATATGGGGAAACATTCTTCTATTACACTGAATCATTATATGTTTAGATCTGTTTTTGTAGCAGCTTAGCCTACCCTAACAAATACAGTATCTTGGATTCAACAATCTCTCCTTTGGGAAACTTCTCTGCAGATATAGTCCTACATGTGTTCAAAGAGGTATGTGTGTATGCATGTGTGTACAGTGCACTATACTGAACAGTGAAAAATAGGAAACTGCTTAGGTGCATACCAATGTGGAGAGATTAAATAAATTATTTGCATTTTCAATTCGTAGAATGCTACTCAGTTTTAAAATGATTAGGGAAAGGAAGAAATAAATAGATGTTCACAGATGACATGAACATCTATGTAGAAAATCTAAAAGAATCAATTAAAAAAAACTCCTGGAATCAACAAGCGATTATAGCAAGATTGTAGGATATGAGGTTAATATATAGTATCAATTGCTTTCCTATGCACTAGCAATGAACAAGTGGTATTTGAAATTAAAAACACAATAACATTTACATTAGCACTCCTTAAAGTAAAATACTTAGGTACATATAAATCTAACAAAATATGTGCAAGATCTCTATGAAGAAAATTTTTAAATTCTGACAAAAGAAATCAAGGAAAAACCAAATAAACGGAGAGATATTCCATGTCATGGATGCAAAGACAATATAAGATGTTAGTTCTTCCCAATCTGATCTGTAAACTAACTCAATGCAATCCCAATCAAAATCCCAGCAAGTTATTTTGAGGATACTGACAAACTCATCCTAAAGTTTATACAGATTAGCAAAAAAACCCAGAATAGCAACATACTATTGAAGGAAAAGAGCAAAGTTAGAGGTCTGACATTAGTTGACCTCAAGACTTACTATAAAGCTTCAGTAATCAAGAGAGTAGTGTGGTATTGGTGAAAGAACAAACAGGTCAATGGAACAGGGTAGAAATCACAGAAATAGACTCACATAGATAGTAAACTGATGTTTGACAAAAGAGCAAGGACAATGCAGTGGAGAAAAGACACTCTTTTCAATAAATGGCACTGGAAAAACTGGACATCCACATGGAAAAAATGAATATAGATACAGACCTCACCTTCTTCACAAAAATTAATCTGAAATAGATCACAGAGCTAAATGTAAAACATAAAACTATAAAATTCCTAGAAGATAATACAGGAGAAAATCGGATGGCCTATGGTTTAATGATGACATTTTAGATAATACACAAAAGGCATAATTCATGAAAGAAAGAGTTGATAAGCTGGACTTCATTAAAATTAAAAATTTCTGCTCTGTGAACGACAAGCCACAGACTGGGAGAAAATATTTATCAGATATAGATATATCTGATAAAGGACTGTTTTACAAAATATACAGAGAACTCTTCAAACCCAACAATAACAATCAATCAATTAAAAGATGGGCCAAAGACCTTAACAGACACATAACAAGCAAGATACACAGACTGCAAATAAGCATATTTAAAAATGCTCCACATCATGTCATCAGGGAAACGCAAATTAAAATTAAAATAACAACGAGATAACACTACAAACCTATTAGAATGGCCAAAATCCAGAACACTGGCAACATCAAATGCTGATGAAGATGTTTTAAAGCAAGAGAAACTCTCACTCATTGCTGGTGGGAATATAATATGGTATAACATTTTTGGAAGACAGTTTGGCAGTTTCTTAGAAAACTAAATATACTCCTACCATATGATTCAGGAATTATGTTCCTTGGCATTTGATCCAAAGGAGTTGAAAACTGATGTCCATACAAAAACCTGCACAAGGTTATAGTAGCTTTATTCATAAATGCCACAATTTGGAAGCAATCAAGATGTCCTTCAATGGATAAAACTGTGGTACATCGAAACAATGAAATATTATTCAGTACTAAAAATAAATGAGCTATCAAGTCATGAAAAGACATGGAAGAAAGTTAAATGCATAATACTAAATGAAAGAAGCCAAGCTGAAAAGGCTACATATTGTATTATTCCATATTACAGGACATTCTGGAAGAGGCAAAACTATAAAGGCAGTAAAAAGAGCAGTGGTTGCAAGGAGTTGGGGAGATGGAGGGATATATAGCGGATACACAATAAAGATAATTTTTAGGGCAGTAGAAATATTCTGTATGATACTATAATGGTGGATACATGTGATTACACATTTGTCCAAACCACTAGAATGTACAACACCAAAAGTGAACTGTAATATAAATGACGGACTTTGGGCGACTATGGTGTAAGTTCATCCACTGTAACAAATGTACCACTCTGGTGGGAGATGTTGATAATTAGGCAGACTATCTATGTGTGGAGGCAAGGAATATATGGGAAATCTCTGTACCTTCTGTTTAATTTTGCTGTGAACCTAAAACTACCCTAAAAATACTGTCTATTAAAAAACAGTTTGGTGTATCTATGTGAATAGGTATAAAATGATATCTATGAAATACCCTCTTAAAGAGAAAAACAAGTTTAAAAGTACATTATGAGTCTATTTATTATTTTTAAAACACCCTCAAAATATATACATATTTTTAAAATATATAGAAACCATACACACACACACACACACACACAGTGCCTAGAAAAAAAATCTTGAAAGATATAAACATCAAAAAATTACTAGTACCCAAATTGTGGCCTTCAAATATCATTTCACACTAAAAGAGATTAGATTGCCCTGGACAAATGACTGATACCTACTTGGGGAAGTAATACACAAAATGAGCTTGGACAGCTTGTCGTACCAAATAGCAAAGTAACTATCAAAGACTACTAGAATCATGTCAAAAGGACTTAAGAACAACTTGAAGAAGCTCCTAATAGTCAGAGAAAAGACTGTGCAATTATAATGACTGAAATGTCCAGAAGCACTCATCTAAATCCATGGTATGTAAAACAAACAAACCTGAGCCACTAATCAATTACCAATGAAGGATGCTAAGGAATTCTTGGCATTTTTTTTTAAACCTGGAAATAACGGAAAAGACTTCAGCATCTTATCCTACTTTTCTTATATGAACCATACCACTCAGTAACTAACCAGGAGATGAGAAGTTTTTCTTTATAGGTATTCTAGCTAAGAAACAAAGAAAGAATGACAGAATTCAAATGTAACCCTACTACAATCCCTATGAATCAAGCACCTAGTTATTGAGCATGAATAACTGCTGATTTCACGAAAAGAGACAGACAAGCAGACATTCTGTCACTGTGATGAAAGACAACAGTACCACTCATGAAGTAATTGCCAAAACAACAAAATTGAATGTGAATTTAACCAAACCTCTAGATCCAACTACCAACTTACAGGAAATACAGAGGATAAAACAACAAGTTGTACTACACCATGGCAGACAAACAACAAAATCTAGATCATGGAAAATGCTACAGGACAAAACACTGGTTTCTTCAACTTAAAAAAATGGCAAGAAGAAAAAGAGAAGGGAAACAGGGAAATAGAAAAGGCAGGAAGAAGGAGGGAGGGAGAGGGAAGAGGGGAAGGAGAAAGGAAGGGAGAGAGAAAGAAAGAGTGAGAAAGAACTCACAGAGACAGGGAGAGAGCCTAGAGACTTTAAAGATATAAACCAATCACAATATGTGGACTTATTTGGATCCTGATTAAAAAATAATTTATTTAAAAAACACAATATTTGAGACTATTGGTAATTTGAACACTGGATAATTGATATTAAAAAGCTATTTTTAATTTTTTATATGTGATAATGATATTGTCATGTTGTAGAGGGAAAAGAATTATCCTATTTTTTCAACACATCTTATGATATTTACAAATGAAATGATGCAGAGTTTTGAATTTGCTTCAAACTGAAAATTAAAGCCAACAAGCAAACGGGAGTTTAGTCATGTGGTGACAGTAGCTAGGGGCAGGAAACAGATAAAGAGTACCTCATGATGTTATTCTGTCTGCTTTTACATAAATCTGAAATTCTCCATAATAAATGATAGACGATCTTAGCAAAGATGTTACCAAGATGTTCGGCCCTGAGATAGCCATTAATATTTTGTCAGATATGAATAAAAGTTAGACATGCTTGCAAGTCACTTATTCTCAAGATTCTAAGACTATAAACCTTAATCCAAACTGAAGTAAAGGTGACTTTCTATGCAATTTATACTTCATTTGTATCTTGAAAGTATCTTGCCTATTGTTTGCATGAGAAGTTCTATTAAGACATTCTGATTTTAAAGGTATATTTGTATTACCTATGAAATTTACTTTTCTGTAATTTCAGTATTAAGTGACATGAATTCATCTGTTAGAAAGTATTGATTTGTGACTCAAATATATTTATTCTTGATCTCATGGCTTTAAAGTCACTGACACATAAATCATATCTATGTGTCAGTGACTCCAAAATACTAGCTATAGCCTAGACCTCTCACAAGAACTCCAGATTCAGACACCCAGCTGCCTGCCCATACATCCATCTCTACTTTGACTTCTCATAGGCATTTCAAACTTACAATGTTGAAAGCTAAACTCCTTACCTGCCCTGAAACCTTCTTTTTCCATAATCACGCTGTCCAGCTGAAGCAAACTCTATCCTCTAGTACAAGTAGTGGGTAAGAGCACAGACTCTGGGACTATAGTGCTCTGGATTTGAATCCTGACTCCACCATTAAGTAACTGTGTGGCTCTGGAGAAACTTCTTAACCTCTTTGTACCTTAGTCCATTCAGTTGTAAAACAGAAATACTAATAGTACCTTCCTCTTAGGGTTACCCTAGGAATAAATAGCACTTCCTATGAGCCAGGCATTCTGAACACTTCACAACAGTTCATTATCATCATTGTTGTTGTTATTCTGGTAGTTCAGGCCAAAAACCTTGGAATCACCTTAAACTATTCTTTCTCTTACTCCTAAACAAAATGCTACAGGTCCAGATTCCAATCACTTCTCAAAGCACTTCCACCACAACTATACTGGGCCTGCCCCGACCATTTCTCAATGATGGCAACAGCTTTCAAAAGGTTCTCCCTGCTTCTGCCTTTGCCTGCTTGCCCACAGTCTGTTTTGCACATGGCAGAGTGATTCTTTTAAAACAGAATTTAGATGATGGCACTCCTCTGCTCAAAACCCTCCAGTAACCTCATGCTTCAGAAGAAAACCCCAAATCTTTATATGGCTGACAAGACCCTTCACCATCTAGCACAGGCTCACTCCCACCCTTTGTCTCAGACCTCACACCTTACTCACCTCTCTTACTCCTTCCCACTCCTCAAACATATGACATGTGCTCCCACCTCGGGGACTCTGCATTTGCTTTTCCTTCTTTCTGCAAAGTCTTCTCTCAAATATCTGCATGGCTTACTCCCTTACCTTCTTTAGAAGATGGCTCAAAGGTCTCAGCCTTCCATGACCATCCCATAAGATTGAACCCCTCAACACTCCCCATCTCTTTCTTGGTTTATCTTTTCCCCATAGCACTTATACTTTCTAACATACTACACAATATACTTATTTGGTGTGCTTAGTATATGGTTCCTTTCACTTAAATATAAGCTTCATGACCACAGGATATTGGCCTGTTTGCCTAAAAAGAGTGTCTGTCTTAAACCAGGAATCAAATATTTATGTAAATCAATAAATTCAATGTTTAAAAGCAGTATGATTTTAAGTATTTCCTCGGTTCCACACTGTTTGAAAAAAGTCAAATTTAAAAACCCTTATAAAAAAATTCACAGATGTCGCTTTTTCTCAAAATTATAACCAAATCCAAAGAGACTTGTGTCATCTTTTATTACTTAACCTTTGTGCTGTCTCAACTGTCTGGTCCCAATCCTGCAAGGCTAGTTGTAATTTCATTTTCTTAAGAAAAGCAGGAAGGAAGCTCGGAAAGTTCACGATTATCTGGTTCACAGTCTCCAGGGCACCTGAATAATTCTGGCGCATCTCAAGGCATTGTGCCTAATGGAAGGGAAAAAAAGTGATATCCAAACTGTGATCTTTCACATCAAAGTTCTCATAACGCACAGCAGGCAGAGTATGAGCGTTTAATACTTACTTTTCTGTGAGGAGCAGTTATCACTTTTTAAGTTTTGTCAAAACAAAATTTTAAAACATCACAGAATGATACAAATACATTATATAAGCTATTGTGTTTTAAAATTTACTTTTAAATGGCTGAAAAACATGATTAAAGGATAAAATTTTTAAAAATGTTCTCGGAAATACCATAAAATAATGTTTCCATTTAAAACAGGAAAATTATCTTTTTAGATTAAAATGTTTCCAGGAAATTTTCAAGTAGCATCTAAAATTTTAAGAAATTTTAGAAATTTTGCATCTTTTTTAAGAAATTATTTTCAGGTTAAAGAATATACGATTTTAAAGAACAAGCAAAATACAGTTCAAACAAATCCCTCTACTTCAACATTTTTCACTTCTATGAATTATCTGAAGGAAATAATTGGACAAGACCATAAGGAAGTATATAGATGATATTTATGGCAGAATTGTTTATGTATAAAATAATCCCAAATGTACCTAGAGGAGAAAATTATAGTATATCTAATTTAATAAAATGTTAAGTAATCATTAAAAATGATGATATAAATTTGTAGACGTAGATTTACTGACATGAAGAGATATTATATATAATAGTTTAACTGGTTATTTCCAATGGTGATGCTCATTTTGTCATTCAGATGTTATTGTATTTTCTGAAAAAAAGTTTTACTATGTTCATGTATCTCATAGTCAGAAAAAATAAAGCTATAAATATAGTTAGTACATTAAAAAGAGATCATGAGGCAAATTTTTATCAACTAGCTTTTCTTTAAGAGAAGGAAAATGATCAAGAAAAGTATATGGCCAATTTCTTCAGCAGTGCTATTAGGTAAAACTTGAGGGTAGTGGGCCTGAACACAAGATGTTCAACAGGCTTACTGTCCACACAAAGTGACAGGAAAAGTGATGTGGAGACATTAACAAAAGTCAAAACATGAATCCTCTCCCCTTCTTTTTTATCCCTCCAAATTACTGCTTATCTAACAGACTTGTTCCCAACATATAATTTCTTTTTGCTGAGTCAAAAAAAAATTAAGGCATTTAGATAGCATCAATGGGGATTGAAGAAAGGGTCCTACTTAAATATTTCCACCCATCATTAAGTTCTAATGACTCCTTCAATTGCTCATCCCTCAAAATGTATGTCCGATCATGTTATTTCTCTGTTCAAAACTTTGTATTGGCTGCCTGTCTCTCTAACTGAAGGTAGAAGCCAAAGGCCTTACAGAACAGGCCAGGCCCACCACTCCTCCTCACCCCCATCCCACCTTTCTTCCTCAGGCCTTCACTTCTGTTCTCTTTACTCAACCCACTTTGGCCTCCTTACTAGCCCTGAATACACCTTAGGGTACCTGAACTCATCATCTCCTCTATTTGAAATACTTTCCCCAGATGCCTGCAGGGCTTTAACCCTCACCTCAATAAATGTGTTTGCTCAAATGTCACTTTCCCCGACCACTTCATGTAAAACTGGAAGTTCATGCCCTAGCTTTTCCAGCTGCATTTTCCATTATACTTATCACCTTCTAATATACCATATAACTTACTTATTTTGTTTATTGTCTGCCTCCATCAGTAGGATATAAGCTCCATAAAAACAAGAGGTTTTCTCTTGCTCAGGGTTTCTAATATCTAGAGGGATGCCTCACATACATAAGACACATAATAAATGCTGAGGAAAGAATGTGTGAACCAAAACAACAACAACAATTAACAGTTACAGCTGATCCAGGATTCAGGAACTCTGGCAGGGAATACATTTCTCTAGTGTATTGCTCGTTGTCCTACACAAATGCCAGTCCACCTTACAGCTGTGAGCTGACAACAGTATCACGAAAATTATCAACTTTTTTGAGCTACTTGGTTTTGTCAGGTTTAAAATATATTATGAATATATTTTGAAACATGATTTATTTACCCTAACTCCAACTCACTTTACCCAGCAGAGCAAAAGTATCATTCCCATCTTGGAGTCCCTCTTCAAAATACTTCAGTGCTTTTTTAGTGTAAGGCTCTTTTCCTCTTGTAATATCAAGCCATGCTTTCAAAACGTGTCCCTGTAAAATGAATAATTCTATTTTTACTTTTTTAGAAATGAAAGAAATAAATGTTAATGAAAAAGCCTAATGTCATTTTTCTGGCAATTAATAACAAAAAGGACTCTATCAAATATGTTATGAACAATAAAATTCTGTTAGTGAAATCACTTTTGAACCCTTGCCAGCCTAGTGTCTTGGGAACTATACTACAAATTTCAGCCTTTAACATTACTATTAAGCTCAATATTAAAATTAAGAAGCTTATCAAATATTCCATTAGTGTTAAAACCATTATTTTCTCTGAGACTTTGCTAGTACTTGACAATTAATAACACTTAAACATGAAATTCAATATATAGATGAGAATTTGTTGTCTCTTTTTGGACAAACGGTCTAAATGAACTAAGATGAAATAACAGAAGAAGCCTTGCTTCACATATCTTAAAGATTCAGATAATCTGGCAACAATCTTCTTAACCTCTTTGATTAGTCCATTGAATTTCAAATGACAGGTGGATGGCCTGAGAAATTATAAACTGAAGAACTCATGGATATTTATCTTTATACATGTTAGTGGGCCAATGGGTTGTAAGACATATGGGATTGAAAACAAGATGAAAACTGGTTATTTTTCTCTTTAAGGTCAAATAAAAAACTGTGAAATGTGCTTTTTCTATTAAAAAAATCTAGGTTAACTGACAAATTTATAAACCTTTAACTAAGACTATATTTACCTCCCTGTATTTCACCTGAAAATACAAATAAGGATCTTAACCAATGCTATGTGCTAAATCAGTGCCATCATTGAATGGTTTTAACTATTGTCTCTGTGTGGATGATTCCCAACCTATATTTCTAGCCAAAAACCTCTTCTAAATTTTTCTTTTTCCAGAAATTCATCTGCTATCTCCATCTTACTGTTCTGCCAGCACCAGAAATACAGCATGTCTTAAGACAAATAGATCACTTCCCTTTAAGATTAGTTTCTTATGCCAATGTATTTTCTATTTATGCTAACTGGTCTCTAATTTTTTTAGGCTTAAAGCCTCAAAGACATCCTAATACGTGACAACTTGTTATCTTTCTAAACTATTATCAGTTCACAGGTCCCGTGGGTATTTAAAAATTTTGAACTTTGTACTCACTGTACAATATTTTAGTGTAGTGCCTCAAAACCTTCTGCAAGGAAGTACTATCTTTTTCTTTTCGCTGCATTTCAGTCTATTCTCAAGCCACTTCATCCAAGAAAGCATTGTCTAATTAATCTTCTGGATTTACACTCTAATAAAATCACTACCATAGTTAAAAGTCTTCAATACCCTCTCAATGCATGTCAATCAGATACAAATATTTTTAACTAGCAGTCAAGATCCTTCAATTTGTCTCAAGTTACCTCTCCAAGCTTTTCTTCCCTTCTCGTTATCAACGTATCCTGTGTTCCATCAAATATGAGTATCTTAGTGTACCCTCATGTAACATGTCTCATTTCCATCTATTATTTCTCACCTTGGGAGTATCTACTTCCCTTTCCCATAATCTTTGCCTGTTGAAATTGTATCCATCTTTCAGGTTTTAGCTCAAATGCTAGTTCCTTCAAAAAAATTCTTTCACATTCTCTTAACACTTAAGCGTGTGATCTCTCCTTAATTTAAAACAGTGCCTAGCACAAAGTAAGCAAGCAATAAATGTTAGCTATTATTTTCTTGCATACTTTAATCACATATGTCTCATATCATCTATCATTTTTCTCACAGTATTAGCTGGGGATGTGCTCTATGCACTACTGGGTTATTCATTCATGAAAGCAAAGTTTATGTATTATTTTCCTTTGCATTACTAACAGTACAAATAATGGTGCCTTGTATCTAGAGCTGTTCAATAAGGAGAGAGGGAGAAAGGAAAGGACAAAATATGGAGGGAAGGAAAAAAAGGTAGAGAAAAAGAAAGAGAAAAACAGAGAGAAGGAACCAGGCAGGGATCTTTGAAGACTCAGTAGCATAAAACTAACCTTAGAGAATTCCTGTTCTACAATACGCTATTAACCATATTGATAACCATAAATGGGTTAAAATAAAGCTGTTATTTACAAAGTGGCAATAGAGTGAACAATAATAAAGAGCTAAACCACAGATACTACTGGATATATCAATAACATAAGCATTTTTTAATGTTATTATTTTAAACTCAGAAAAATAGCTACCTGTTTACTACCATCTGATATTTTGATCATTCTGTCAATATATTCCCTTGCTTTATCATGGCGACCAATGTGCCATAAAAATAAGCCTGCATGGTATAAGGCTTTCTCTCCAGCTCCTTTACGTTGTTCCTTCACTCTGGCATCTGATTCCAGAATAGCTTCTCTATCTGGTAGGGGAAAATGATATTAAATAAAAATTAAATTCTGGATCAGGTATTTATAATAGGTCAGATAATTAACAAGGCAAAAAATTTACTTCTCTCTATAGTGGTACTGTCTAATAGAAATAAAATGCAAGCCATATATGTAACTTAAAATTTTCTAGTAGCACTATCAAAGAAATAGAAAGAAACAACTAATCTTAATGTTTTACTTAGCCCAATATATCTAAGATATAATTTCAATGCATCATTGACATAAAAATTAATGAGATATTTTGCATGCTTTTTCCTTACTAACTGTGAAATCTGGTATTTCATAATAACAGCACATCACAATTAAGATGCTAAATTTTGGCTGGGCGCAGTGGCTCACGCCTGCAATCCCAGCACTTTGGGAGGCCAAGGCGGGCGGATCACGAGGTCAGGAGATCGAGACCATCCTGGCTAGTACGGTGAAACCCTGTCTCTACTAAAGATACAAAAAAAAAAAAAAAAATTAGCCGGGCGTGATAGCGTGCACCTGTAGTCCCAGCTGCTGGGGAGGCTGAGGCAGGAGAATGGCGTGAACTCGGGAGGCGGAGCTTGCAGTGAGCAGAGATCGCGCCACTGCACTCCAGCCTGGGTGACAGAGCAAGACCCCGACTCAAAAACAAAAACAAAAGTTAAATTTTATTTAAAAATACTTGATTTGTAGTTTTCATAAAACTTATGGCTGAAAAGCAGATTTTTAGACTCAAGTTATTCCTAAATAAGTTTTCTAATAACTGAATCAAGTATCATTTTTAAGTTTAAAAAGTAATTAGAATTAAATAAAATTTCAAATTCAGTTCCTCAAACTTGGTAAAAAAGCTGTATATGGCCAGACATGGTGGCTTACACCTGTAATCCCAGCACTTTGGGAGGCCGAGGTGGGTGGATCACCTGAGGTCAAGAGTTCGAGACCAGCCTGGCCAACATGGTGAAACTCCATCTAAAAATAAAAAACAAAAATAGATGGGCGTGGTGGTGGGTGCCTGTAATCCCAGCTACTTGGGAGGCTGAGGCAGGGAGAATTGCTTGAACCCAGGAGGCAGAGGTTGCAGTGAGCCTAGATTGCACCACTGCACTCCAGCCTGGGCAACAGAGGAGGTATATGGTTAAGGATCACTGTAATACACAATATAGCTATAGAGTTTACATCATTCCCAAAATAGAAAGGCTGTATATACTAATATTTTTTAATAATAAGACTTGTAAAAATGTATAATGGTTCTAACCACAATTATTAGGAACAGGTCCAGTACTGGTACTCAAAGTATTAATAATTCTTAAATACAATTCTAAAATATATAAACATGCCAGCTACTGTTATGGGTCAGTAAAAAGACGGCATAATTGCTGTTATAGTTTAATACTGACTGCTCCCTTAAATAGATAACTCTATTCACTTACATTAAGTCTATACACTCTCTCTCTCTCCCCTCCCCCATATATATATATATATATATATATATATATATATATATATATATATATATATTAGTATCTGCTTAGGACACAGAAGTCAATTACACCCAAACCCTGGATGGAATCAGAATCAGAATCAGCCATGCAATGAGGAAGAAGAAATGTAAGTTGCGGCCTGTGATTCCAACAGTTCTCTTTCTGGAATGGCTACCAAGAGAAAGGTATGTGACTCTTCCTTTCAACTCTAATGATACAAATTTAAATGTGAAATTAACAAGGTACAATCTAATGAGTTAAGGAAACAAAACTGTTTCTGTAAGTCTACAGATTGCTTAGCAAGAAGACCCTTTTCTCCTCTCCCCACTCCCCACCCCTACAACCCCTTCAGAAGTGTTCATTAAACAGCCATGATACAGAAACAGAAATAAGAAAGCAAACAAACAAAAAAAACCACCACCAGGCAGAAGCAGGCAGTGTACAGGAAATCTTTCCTACTCAGATTTCCATCACGTCCCTAATGAGGTATCAATCAGCTCTAACACCGTCTGCACAAAGCTGTTGAAAGATCTCAGCCTTTTTATAAGCAGGGTTTACATCAGCATCCTGGAAGGAATGTATACTAACAATCTAGGACCTTCCTAGGCAGTATTTACAGACATCTGGGCCCCTACTAGAGCTCAAGTCCATTCAGCATCATCCTTGGTGCAAAGCAGAGTTAGTACTCAGGTTCCTCTGAACAGTATTTCTGATTCTGTCATTTCAGTGTCCTGCAAATCACAGTGTCCAACAGAATCAACACTGGTAAGAATAACCAATTAAATAAAAACTTGATTCTAATAATAAATTATTTTGTACTAATTTCTTTAATCTATACTAACTACAGCTCTCCCATGAAAATTTTCTGCTCTAGCTAAACACACTCCCACTGGAGTACGGGGAAAGGGGATCCACAGAAGAGCCTAATCCTGAACCACTTCCATGTATTTGCCCATCCATTTCTCCTCTCTGGCCAATACTCTTCATATTCAAATTCTACCAGTCCTTCAAAGATCAGATTAAGTTCCAAAATTTCAAAAGCCTTCTCAGCCTACTCTTACAGCTGAATAGTGCATACCAACTTCAATTAATTATAAACTCATTTGTTTCATTTTGTATTATTTAATAGAAACATTGGAATTTAATCTTTGTGTATTTTACATTTTGTTTTCTCCACTAGATTACCAACTTGATGACATGAACCACTTATTACAATTCTTTTGTAGCTTGTAACTGTATTAGGCACCGTTTCTTGAAGAAATTAAGAACATATTTACATGTTTTAAATAACTTTGTATTGATTTGCATATGTATGAAGGAGGTATGTCATACTTGGCTTTAGAAAAAAGTCTCGTCTAATATTCAAGGAACCAGTCTGTGACCTTTGTTTATTATGTAATTTTTTGAAACACAATCTATATTTACAATCCTATTAGCTGTTACTGGATATATATATATGGAAGAATATAACACTACTTCTTATTACATACAATTTGGATACTCTTCTGCCTTCGTCATTAACTATACATTAAGACAGTTCACATAACTTTATTTTTTATTTTCTGTTTTTTTAGAGAATGAGGTCTAACTATGCTGCCCAGGCTGGCCTCGAACTCCTGGGCTCAAGTAATCCTTCACCTCAGTCTCTCAAGTTGCTGGGATTACTGGCTTGAGCCACTGTGCCTGGCAGTTTCCACAACTTTAATTGCTGGTTTATGTATAAATTTCCTTCTATAATCTAGTCAGAATCTAGTCAACCTACTACTGCATAAAAATTTGCTGAATATCTCCCAAGAGCTAGCCCTCATAAAGGGTTTTAAGGCTCTCAATAAGCTTAATATACAGAAATAAACTGCATTGGCTGTATATTTGCACAAAAGTTGTAAACTTGGCTGCTGCAGAGCAATTTATGTATATACGGTACCTGTTTCTTTGGCTGTCCTTTTTTTGTATAACAATTACTAATATACATTCCCTTTTATCTAAAAAAATCCCTATGTACTAATGAAACCTCTGCCAGAGGATATAAGGAACACGAAAATAGTATAAGACACATTTCTTGTGCCTGATGAATTTACACCCTTGTCAGGAAGATAAACATATGTATAAATTGTACCTACAGAAAATACATAATATAGTGTGATCAGACTGAATGACTTGGTAACTGAGAAAAATAAAAATAAACTGAATAGGAAAAAATGTCCTAAGCATTGTATTTAAATACCATACCTGGATTAGGACTCATTTTATGGGCATATATCAGTGCAAGTAGAGAACAAAGTGATACATCTTGTTTATTTTTAATAGCCTCAAATTCTCGAAGAGCTTCTTGAGTTTTACCTGAAAATCAAGATTATGATATGAAAAACTGTTCTTAGTGCAAAGCAAGAATTTAAAACTGATGGAACATGTTTAATGATTAACATGTACCTTCCATTAATGTGCCATAGGCATGATAAAACCTGAAGACTGGATCACTTCCATACCTCTTAATTCCTTCACTGGCAACCAGTAATACATGATGGAAATATCTCTCTTGACAATAGTAATTAATCAAAGTCTAAATGGAAATAATGAAAAAATGTTATAAAGTAATTCTGGTGCTCTGAAATACTCTAAGAAGCAGATAATAATCTAACATCTAGAATAATGTAAAATTCAGGCAATGTGACTTTTTTCTTCCAAGTTTCTTAAAATACTGTTAATGGCTAGAACTCAATGCTAAGGATTGCAGAACTGAATGATCATAAAATTACTGAAATAATTCAATGTTTTCTAATAATTTAAATTATTTTTCCTAAGTTTTTGTTAACAGCACCGAAATGAGGCTGCTTTCACCTTTTTTCCTTTGCCCACATTTTCTTGAACGTTTTAGAAAACAGAAAGGCAGACAATAAACAGGAACTAAAAAAAAAAAAAAAAAAAAGAAGACAAGAGGCTTCCATTGCCAGACCATAGGTTTCTTTAAAAAAAAATCTTCTTTTTAAAATATCCAGTATTTTATTACAGCATTACAAAGTAATGACAAATTTAATTCTTCAACATATCATCAAATGTTATCTTACTCGGCTTTGAGTTCTGCGACAAATAAATTGTCAGTTAAGAATAAATAAACTATTTTTCAATGAAAATGGTTGTCTTTAAGCTTTTTCCAAAGTTATATTATTTCCATATACAAGGCGAAACTACTATCAGGACCTACTAACTTCTGAATAAAAATGGGCCTGTGCTGTCTACCATTTTTCCTACGATTATGTCTAAGGCTTGGTTGCTAACCTCATCAAAGACAGAAACCACACTTTCCCACCATCACTAGGATACACCTGACTCACCAGAAAGCAGTTTGGGCCACCCCATACTTACCTACCTGGACTCTACAGCTTGTTCAGTAGCAGTGAGAAATACAGGTGACTAAGTGACAGGATTGAAATCTAAGGGTATCTAGACAGCTCTGGTTTGTTTGTTTTGTTTTGTTTTTGAGATTCTGTCACTCAGGCTGGAGTGCAGTGGCGCAATCTCTGCTCACTGCAATCTCTGCCCCCTAGGTTTAAGCGATTCTCCTGCCTCAGCCTCCTGATCTGAGACTATAGGCACACCCCACCGCACCTGGCTAATTTTTGTATTTTTAAGTAGAGATGGGGCTCCCCATGTTGGCCAGGCTGCTCTTGAACTCTTGACTTCAAGTGATCCACCCGCCTGGGCCTCCCAAAGTGCTGAGATTACAGGCGTGAGCCACCACGCCCGTCCGACAGCTCTGTTTTATATAGTCTCTTGCTTCTGGAGGGCTATAGTCCATGTACTTCTCTAGATCAGTTAGGCGACTGTTCTCTGTAATTTTACTCTGCCTCCCTCCTTGTGATCACTGCTCCCTAACCTCCTTTTTAGCCATGTTTCTTAAAAGTGTGCTCCATACCCCATCTCCAGACCCCCACAACACATTTCAGTGAAGCACAGTTTTCCTCCAATGCTCCATTCCCTAAAGTTGCAGAATGACTTCTTACTTTGCCACAACTAAGGACACGTTTAATACCTTACTTGACTTCTGCACGCTATCACTAAGCATCTATAATCCTCCTGAAAGGCAGTGGCATAGCACCATAAAAAGGACACGAATTTAAAGGCAAAAAGAATCTCTGGTCCTTCTTACAACGCCTCAGTCTGCTCATTTATAAAATGCTGTTAGTAATGCAAATGTACAGGTCACTGTGAGAATTAATTAAGATATCATAGTATAAGAGTTCTATTCTGAAAAAAATAAGTTCCTCTGCATCCCATATGTTAATGGAATAAAAAAAAAATGTGTCCTGCGCCAAGACCTCTTGTCTATGTTCCAGATTCATATTTCCATTTTCCACCTGCTACCCTGCTACTCATGAATCCTCCCTTCCTATTTGCCCAGTCTCTCTAAGTCTAACCACTTAGTAGGTTCTTCTATTTCTCCAGTCTACCTCCCACTAAACATACCTAATGCTACTGCCTTGGTTCAGGTTAGGTTGTTCAATCCAAAACATTTACTGACTGCCTACTAGTACCCAGGCACTGGGCTAGCTACTATGAATAGAAAAATGAGTAAGACATGGTTCCTGTCCCCCCGGAAAACCTACATTTTTCAGATGAGACTGTAATCTGAAGACTAACTGAAATATAATGTAGTAAATGTAAGAAAAGAGCTTATAAACTCCTTTGGGAATGTGGGATAGCAACATTTTGACAGCATTGAAAACTGAATGTGGTGTGAGGGGAGGATGGATGACTAAAATCAAGGGAAAGATTATTGGGGAGGATTTCAGAGCTGACTCTTGAATTGCAAACCCCTCATTCTCCCTCCACACACGTACACGCTCTTCCTATTTCCTTTTCATGATTCTTGAGGAAGGTACAGGAGTTAGGAAGAGGAACTGCAACAACACAGATAACAAGTCATCAATGGTACATTGGGATGGCAGTGGTGATGAAGATGACTAAAAGCCACTCCATACTCTAGAGCAGGGTTTGGCAAACCACAGTCTGTGGGCCATATCTGGCTGGCTGGCTGTACAGCCAGTGAACTAAGAATGGTTTTTATATTTTCCAGCTGTCAAGGAAAAAAAAGAAATATTTCATAACATGAAAATTACATGAAAGTCAAATTTCAGTGTTCATAAATAAAGTTTTATTGAAACACAGCCATGCTCATTTAAGTATTGTCTATGGCTGTTTTGAACAATGGCCAATTAGATGTGATAGACCATATGGTCCATAAAGTCTAAAATGTGTACTATCTGGCCCTTTGTTGAGAAAGTTTGCTATTCCCTGCTCTGGAGGCTTAAGTGAGACAGAGAGTATTGGATGATGAAGTTGGAGACGAAGGTGGGGTGAAAAGCCTCATATTAAGTACTTGGACTTGAACCTCAAGTCTAAGTAATGAGGAGGCCCATTTTTACATTTTACATTAAAGTGTTTTTATTAAAATGTTCATTTGGGTGGCAGTGCAAATAATACATTTAAGGGAATAAAAAAAGTAAGGATATAGGGGGATAGCTAGAACAGAGGATAATGTAAAACTTCAGGCAGAAAAACAAGACATTTCAGCATTCCCTAACCTCCCACACCGCCAAATTGTCCTCCATCCACTTATCACCATCTCACAGGATACACATTTCATTTACCTACTTGTTGTCTGACTCCTCCTACTCAAATGTAAGCTCCAAGATTGGAAGAGTTTTTCTTGGTTTTATTATTTCAGTGCTTAGAACAGTGCTAGACACATAGGAGGCATTCAATAAATATTTGTTGAGTCAACTGAATTAGGGTTTTTCCCCAGCATTAATTAGCCTGTAAAATCTGAGAAGGCAGAAACTGTTCAGTTTTGCTCACTGCTATCCCCAGCTTCTAATGGACATACAGTAACCCTTCATAAATATTTGCTGAACGAGTGATTCAGTGAACAAATGAATAGAGAAGACCAACAGCCGAAAAGTTATTTTATTTTCAAGCCTCACGTCTTTAACTGTTTTATAACAGCCTTTCTTAAGTTGACCGTCATTAATATTTGCTGAATGAATGAGTCAGTGATAAACAGAGAAGACCATCACCCTAAAATAACGACCCCTCCACTTTTAAGTCTTACGTCTTTAATGGGTTTCATATAATCTTTCTGGGCTCTTTTTACTGTCCAGTGTGGGAGCTGACACTAGTTTGCCTTAAGTCCTTAAAAATCGCACCCGGAGGCGCAGTGTCATAGGTAACCCAAGCTTTCCTAGTAAACATGATACAAAAGTAAACACAACCAACAGCATGGGGACCAGCAATTCAGAAACACCGAGCGGGCGGGCTGCCCAGACCTGGGCTTCCCCAGCAGGGCCCGCGGAGACCGGCCGTGAGCAGAGGCTGCAGGCCCACTCTGCAACCCGAGCAGCCCGGGCACCGCAAGGAAACAGCGGCCTAGCGAAGCCACCCGAGCTCCCTCCGCGCCCCCGGGCCAAAGGCCGCAAAGGAACTCCGCCCGCCAGCCCGCCCGCTCGCCCGCTCACCCGCTCACCCGCTCACCCGCTCACCCGCTCACCCGCTCACCCGCTCACCCGCTCACCTTCAATTCCTGCGAGTCCATGGCTGCCCCGAGGCCGGGCCGCGGGGCTCTGGGGATTGTCTCGCCGCAGCCTAAAGGAAGACGCAGAATTCAGCTCCCCCAGCCTCCCGGAGCGCTCTAGCGCCCCGGGCCCCAGCGGGAGGGGCGGGGTCGCGCCGCCATTGGCTGTCGGAGGGAGGGGCGGGCCTGTGTGGCGGGGATCGTGCTGTAATGGAGCAGGCGCGGGGGGGACCCGGAGGGAGGGCTGCGAGGGCCGCCCGGGAGGGTCCGGGCTGGGAAAAGGGCTTCCGCCGGATAGTGCAGCTGGAAAAGGAGGTCACACTGGGAAACGGCTGTCTGAGGACAGTGGGTGGGCGGGCCGAGGAAATGGAATTAAGGAATAAAGGAAACGGAGTATGAAGAAGGGGAAGTCTGTTTCCTGTCACTGGTTGTAAAGGAAGACACCATTTTCTGCACGTTTGTCTGGAGGCGGATTCCCGCAGTGCGGCTCTCAGCAAGGCTCTGCCGGCGCGGGAAAAAGCGGTCAACTTTCACGTGGGCAAGTTGTTTTACGGCCACAAGGTGGCGCAGAAAAAAAATCACACGTTCTTAACAGAAATACGGTACGCTTGGGCCCGTCTTTGCAGGCGTTGCTGCAATCTTTGTTAGAATGTGTGTTCAATTAGCCCGTTTTTACCGCCCCGATAATAAGAGGGACAAATAAATTAAACTTCCAGAAAATTAGTGTCTTGTTTTCAATGATACTACTGATTTTAAACTGAGAATAAAATGAATCCCAATGCAAACTTTTATGTTTGCACCCATTAGGCAACTCAGTCACACATAGATTTCTAAAGTCCAGGAAATTAAATGGAAATATAATAGACTAAGATTTTCTATTTCTGCTTAAATAAATATTTAAAATAGTGCATAAGGTCTGAGATTTAAGTGATCTTTGCAGAATCTTTCACGTGGATTCCAAATTTTGATCCTAGTGTTAATTATCTTACTTTAGTTGACATGATACGTAGTTGCCTTTTCCAGATTTTAAGTTTCTTAAGGAGTTTATAAACATTGACGTTTTCTCCATGCCAATAGGTTATGTAAGGACAGTCTTGAGAAAAAAGGTAGCTACTATCCTTGGCTTTAAGGTGAAGCAATATTTCTCACTGGTTTCTCTTTAAAAGAATTCACCACATATTTTCACGAGCAACTTTTTTTTCTTTCCAATATTCATAGTCCAGCTAAATGGCTGTGGTGATGAACAACCGGTGATATCTGTTTGATTTTCAAAGCTGCGGATTAATCCGCACTTGGTATACAGCGAAGAACACCACAGGACCAGGGTGCTCAATGAAGTGTATAATATTGAACTGTAAACCTTTGGTTATAAGAGAAAAGTTCATCTGTAAGGAAATATCTCAGGATCATGGTTAACAGAACAGATGATCAACCTACCTTTTGGAGATCTTCAAAGTCATATTAATTTAGCCTCGTATTCTCTTCACTGAATTCTGTTCTAAGGTTGAATTATTTAGCACAAAACACCAAGCCTGATGTTTCATAAATGTTTGTTGGATTAAAAGTACTCTGAGATTTGCTTTGACACTCACGGTGACTTGGTGTGCCCTGTGCCCTGATTAGATCTCATGTAAGAAATTTATTTTGGATCTCAGGCCAGGAAAAACTCTTGTCTTTCCTGAAAAATCGATGTGTTCCTTAGCAGTAACATTTTTATCGGCTCACTTTTACTAGCTACAAACTTTTGAGTCTGATATCCATGACCCTTCACACCTCATCGTCTTTTCAAGCCTTACCTTCTACCTCCCCTTCAAGGAGCCTTTATTCCGCTCAGTGGGACAAATATTCCTTCTTCTGGTAATGCTTTCCCCTACTTTGTTTTGAGCTCTTTCTTCACCTGAGAAAATCTCCTTCTTCTGAGTTCATTTCAAATTTCATGAAGTCTTTAAGGATCACCATAACTGGATGGGTATAAAAATATCACAGTGTAGTGGCAAGAATACCCTCTTCTGCATCTGAGGTGGAGCTCCTATTACGCTAGCTACTTTTGTGACCTGGGGAAGTAATTTCCCTAAGCCTCATTTTCCTTATTTACTAAAGAAACTAAATGCCTTACAGACATATTAAAACTTCCTGACACATAATAGGCATTGTATAACCAATAGTTTCCATTAAACACGTAGTGCTCTATAGCAGTGGTCCCCAATCATTTTGGCACCAGGGACCAGTTTGGTGGAAGACAATTCACAGAAGATAAATTTTCCATGGACAGGGGTAGGGGAGATGGTTTCAGGATGAAACTATTCCACCTCAGATCATCAGATTCTTATCTAAGGAGCATGCAGCCTAGATCCTTCACATGCACAGTTTATAATGGGGTTTGCATTCGTATGAGAATCTAATGCCTCGCTGATCTGACAAGGAGGTGGAGCTTGGGGTAACGCTCCCTTTCCTGCCCCGCAGCTCACCTCCTGCTGTGTACCCCGTCCTGCTGTATACCCCATCCTGCTGTGTAGCACTGGTTTGCAGTCCTCAGATTGGGGACCCCTGCTCTATAAGACTTACTACACTTGCATAGTCCTTGTATTACTAGTTATAGTGCATTTTTGTTTAATGTTCTCTACCAGATGATGAGCACTATAAAGCTAGATAATATAATGTAGCAGTTAACACCTTCGTCTCCAGAAATACGTCATTTTCGTTCAGACCTTAATGTGTCCGGAATTGGTGGGTTCTTGGTCTTGCTGACTTCAAGAATAAAGCCGCGGACCCTCACGGTGAGTGTTACAGTTCATAAACGCACGCAGACCCAAAGAGTGAGCAGCAACAAGATTTATTGCAAACAGCAAAAGAACAAACCTTCCACAGAGTGGAAGAGGACCCCAGTAGAGTGCCCCTGCTAGCTCAGGTGGCCTGCATTTATTCCCTTATCCGGCCCCACCCACATCCTACTGATTGGTGTGCTTTACAGAGAGCTAATTGGGCTGTTTTACAGAGAGCTGATTGGTCCGTTTTGACAGGGTGCTGACTGGTGTGTTTACAAACCTTGAGCTAGACACAGAGTGCTGACTGGTAAATTTACAATCCTTTAGCTAGACACAAAAGTTCTTCAAGTCCCCACCAGATTAGCTAGACACAGAGCACTGATTGGTACCTTTACAAACCTTGAGCAAGACACAGGGTGCTGACTGGTGTGTTTACAAACCTTGAGCTAGACACAGAGTGCTGACTGGTGCATTTACAAACCTTTAGCTAGACATGAAAGTTCTCCAAGTCCCCACCTGACTCAGGAGCCCAGCTGGCTTCACCTAGTGGTTCCCGGCCCGCCGAGACTGCAGCGGAGCTACCCGCCAGTCCCGCGCCACGCGCCCGCACTCCTCAGCCTTTGGGCAGTGGATGGGACCGGGCGCCGTGGAGCAGGGGGCGGCGCCCTTCGAGGAGGCTCGGGCTGCGCACGAGTCCACCGGGAGAGGGGAGGGCTCGCGCATGGCATGACGGGCTGCAGGTCCCGAGCCCTGCCGCGCGGGAGGCGGCTGAGGCCCCGTGAGAATTCGAGCGCCGCAGGGGCAGGCTGGCAGTGCTGGGGGACCCGGTGCACTCTCCGCAACTGCTGGCTCGGGTGCTAAGCCCCTCACTGCCTCGGGCCAGCGGTGCCGACCCGCTGCTCCAAGTGCGGGGCGGGCGGAGCCCGCGCCCACCTGGAACTCGCGCGGGCCCGCCAACGCCAAGCGCAGCCCCGGTTCCCGCCCGCGCCTCTCCCTCCACACCTCCCCGCAAGCAGAGGGAGCCGGCTCCGGCCTTGGCCAGCCCAGAGACAGGCTCCCACAGTGCAGCGGCGGGCTGAAGGGCTCCTCAAGCACTGCCAGAGTGGACGCCGAGGCCGAGGAGACGCCAAGAGCGAGTGAGTGCTGCTAGCAGGTTGTCACCTCTCATTAATACTACTATTCACTGGCTATTCAGTTGGAAAAAGTTATTTAACTTCTCTGTATACTTCAGCTGTAATATCAGACTAACACCTCAGAAAATTGTTAAGAAGACTAAATAAGTTAATATTTAAAGTACAGAGCAGTATTAGGGGTATGGTAAGTACTGAATTACTGTTACCTATAATCACTTGTACTCCCAACTACTCCAGAGTACAGTATTGATCACATAAGTATTTAGAAAGTTTTACAGCATTGATAGTTTTTTTCAATCATATCTGTGTTTGATTTTCTCCTGCTCCAATTCTTATACTGATCCACTTGTAGCTGTATTATTTTATATATTCAAATTAAAGAAAAACACTTAGGAAAACTAGGGAGTTTTGGTAACAAACAAAGTAAAAGTAAATACACAAAAAATAAAACAGAGGTAAGTATATGTCATCATTAAATTTGGGAGGTGAAAATAATGTTAGCAGCTTGAACAGTTTCATTTTATGGAAGAGTAAGATGAAGCCGAAAGCTAAGACCAATAGTTTTCCACCGTCCAATCTAGCCTGCACAACAATTGTGAATAAGAAGAGTGTTTGCCTTTTCTTTCTTTTTAAGGCTTGTTAAATTAAATTAAATTTGGCCTAAAGAAACCTTCATACATACTGCACCATAAGCTATACGTAAACAGACTGAAATGTAACTAAGAGTATGTTTTTTAAACAGCCAAGTTTTGGCCAATCATATCAGCCAATAACAAGTCGCAAACTGCTCAGACATGTTCTAATAAGGCAAATACCAAACTATAACCAATCAGGCTGTTTCTGTATGTGGCTTCCTTTTTCTGTCTGTAGATACTACCTAAAGAAGTTGCTGGGTAGACCTCTCTGAACCTTGACTGGTTCCAAGTGCTGCCCAATTCGTGAATCATTTTTTTGCTCAAATAAACTGCTAAATTTGTCTCAAAGTGTTTTTTAACATTATTACTATAAAATTGAAATTATGTATAGAAGTTAAAAATGTATGAAATCCAAACTAACTAGCACATAATTCAGTCTCAGAGGCAACATCATGGAACAGTTAGGTTAACTGAAATCAGAATTGCTGAGTTGTTAGAGTTCTGTCCCTCAATAACTTCACAACTTTGGGTAAGTCATTAACTTTTTTAAAAGAAATTACTTTAGGCTGGACACAGTGACTCATGCCTATAATCTCAGCACTTTGGGAGGGTGAGGTGGGCAGATCACTTGAGGTCAGGAGTTCGAGAACAGCCCGGCCAACATGGTGAAACCCCATCTCTACTAAAAATACAAAATTTGCTGGGCGTGGTGGCAGGTGCATGTAATCCCAGCTGCTCCAGAGGCTGAGGCAGGAGAATCACTTGAACCTGGGAGGTGGAGGTTGCAGTGAGCTGAAATCACACCACTGCACTTTAGCCTGGGCAACAGAGTGAGACTCTGTCTAAGAAAAAAATGTATTTTATTGATGCATAATAGATATTTATTATTTCAGTTACATGTGATAATATAGATTCATACTTTATAAAGATCTAATCAGTGTGCTTGGGATCTCATCACTTTAATTATATGTCCTTTATGCTAGAAACATTCAAATTATTCTAACTATTTTGAAAAGCACAAAAGAATATTGTAAACTTACCCTACTGATCTGTCTCACACTAGGTCTTATTTCTTTTGTCAACTATATGTTTATACACATTAATCAATTTCTCTTCTTTCTGCTACTTCCCTACCCTTCATGTCCTCTGGCAACTACCAATCTACTCCCTATTTTCATGAGATTGATTTTTTAGCTCCGACATGTCAGTGAGAACACACAATATTTGTCTTTCTGTGCTTGGCTTATTTCACTTTAATATACTGACGTCCAAATCCATCCGTGTTGCTGTAAATGACAAGACTTCGTTGTTGTGGCTGAACAATATCACATTGTGTATATATACTAAATTTTCTTTATCCATTCATTCACTGATGGGCACTTAGGTTGATTCCATATTTTGGCTCTTGTAAATAGTGTTGCAATAAACATGGAAGTGCAGATCTTTTTCAGTATACTGATTTTCTTTCTGTTGAATATATACTCCGTGGAATTGGTGGATCATATGGTAGTTCTATTTTTAGTTTCTTGAGGAAGCTCCATCCTGTTATCCATAATGGCTGTACTAATTTATATTTCCACCAACAGTGTGTGAGGGTTCCCCTGTCTCCACATCCTCACCAGCATCCGTTATTGACTGTCTTGTTGATCAAAAGCCATTTTAATCGGTGTGAGATGATATCTCATTATAGTTTTGATTTTAATTTCTCTGATTATTATTGATGAGCAATTTTCCTATCCCTGTTAGGCATGTGTATGTCTTCTTTTGAGAAAAGTGTGTTGAGAGCTTACGTTCATTTTTAAATCAGATTTTTTTTCCTATTGAGTGGTTTGAGCTCCTTATGTATTCTGGTTTTTAATCTCTTCTCAGATGGAGAGCTTATAAATATTTTCTCCTATTCTATGGGTTATCTCTTCACTGTGATGATTGTTTCCTTTGCTGTCCAGAGGATATTTGGCTTGATGTAATCCCATTTATCTGTTTTTGCTTTGATTGCCTATGCTGTTGAGGTCTGACACATACAATTTTTTCCTCTATCAATGTCCTGGAGCATTTCCTCAATGTTTTCTTCTGGTAGTTTCAAAGTTTCAGGTCTTAAAGTCTTTATTTTGATTTGATTTTTGTATATGGTGGGAATTTGGGGCCTAGTTTCATTCTTCTACATTCGGTTACACAGTTTTCCCAGCACCCTTTATTGAAGAGACTATCCTTTCCCCATGGTGTTCTTGGAGCCTTTGTCAAAAATAGGTTGACTGTAAAGGCATGGCTTTACATCTGGGTTCTTTGTTCTGGTCCATTGGTCTATGTGTCTGTCCTGTACACATTGTATGGTCTATGCCCACACAATGCTGTTTTGGTACTATAGCTTTGTCATAAATTTTGAAGTGAGATAATGTGATGCCTCTAGCTTTGTTCTTTTTGTTCAGGATTGTTTTGTCTATTAGGGGTCTTTTGTGGTTCCAGATAAGTTTTAAGATTATTTTTTTCAATTTCTATGAAGAATTTTATTCTTATTTTGATAAGGATTGCATTGAATCTGTAAATTGCTTTGAATAGGATTGCCATTTTAACAATATTATTCTTCCAATCTATGAGCATGGAATATCCTTCCATTTATTTGTGTGTCCTCTCCAGTTTCGTTCATCAGCGTTTTACCATTTTCCTTATGAAGATCTTTCACATCTTTGGTTAAATTGACTTCTAGGTATTTTATGTTTTTTTAGCTATTGTAAATGTGATTGCTTCTTGATTTCCTTTTCATATTGTTTGCTGTTGGCATATATAAATGCTACTGATTTTTGTGTATTGATTTTGTGTCTTGCAACTTTACTGAATTCATTTGTCAGTTCTAACAGTTTTTTTGATGGAGTCCAGGATTTTCTAAATTTAAGATCATATCATCTGTGTTCAGGGCTAATTTGACTCTTCCTTTTAAATATGGATGCCCTTTATTTCTTTATCTTGCCTAATTGCTCTAGCCAGGAGTTCCAGTATTATGTTAAAGTGGTGAAAGTAGGCATCCGGCTGGGCGCGGTGGTTCACGCCTGTAATCCCAGCACTTTGGGAGGCTGAGGTGGGTGGATCATGAGGTCAGGAGATCGAGACCATCCTGGCTAACACGGTGAAACCCCGCCTCTACTAAAAATACAAAAAATTAGCCAGGTGTGGTAGCGGGCGCCTGTAGTCCCAGCTACTTGGGAGGCTGAGGTAGGAGAATGGCGAGAACCCGGGAGGTGGAGCTTGGAGTGAGCCGAGATAGCGCCACTGCATTCCAGCTTGGGCGACAGAGCGAGACTCTGTCCCCCCCAAAAAAAGTAGGCATCCGTGTCTTATTTTAAATCTTAGAGGAAAGGCCTTCAATTTTTCCCTTTTCAGAACAGTGTTAGCCGTGGATTTGTCATATATGGCCTTTATGATTTTGAGGAATGTTCCTTCCATACCCAATTTGTTGAGGGTTTTTATCATAAAGAGATGTCGATTTTTTTTTTTTTTTCTGAGGCAGAGTCTCACTCTGTCGCCCAGGCTGGAGTGCAGTGGCACGATCTTGGCTCACTGCAACCTCGGCCTCCCGGGTTCAAGTGATTCTCCTGTCTCAGCCTCGTGAGTAGCTAGGATTACAGGTGCCCACCACCATGCCCGGCTAATTTTTTCTATTTTTAGTCCAATGCCTTTTTTTGCATCTATTGAAGTGATCACATGGATTTTGTTCTTGATCGAGTTAATGGGATGTATCGTGTTTGCATATGTTGAATCATACTTGGATCCCTGGGGCAAATCCCAGTTGATTATGGTGAATGGTCCTTTTAATGTGTGGTTAAATTCAGTTCACTACTATACTGCTGAGGATGTTTGCCTCTATGTTCATCAGTGATATTATCCTATGTTTTTCTTTTTTTGTTGTATCCTTCTTGCTTTTGGTAGCAGTATAATGCTGGCCTTGTAGAATGAGTTCCACAGTATTCCCTCTTCCTCAATTTTTTTTTGAAGAGTTTGAGTAAAATTGGT
The DNA here is from genome assembly GCF_029289425.2 of Pan paniscus. Taxonomy (NCBI): domain Eukaryota; kingdom Metazoa; phylum Chordata; class Mammalia; order Primates; family Hominidae; genus Pan; species Pan paniscus. Next base: position 68,614,592 of record NC_073262.2, read on the forward strand.
ATTACATTTTCTTTAAATGTTTGGTAGCATTCAGCAGTGAAGCCATCAGGCCCTAGGTTTTTCTTTGATGAGAGACGTTTCATTATGGCTTTTATCTCATTACTCGATACTGGTTTGTTGAAGTTTTGTATTTCTTCATAGTTTAATCTTACTAGGTTGTATGTGTCCAGGAATTTATCTATTTCTTTTAAATTTTCCAATAGGTTGGCATATAGTTCTTCATGACAGTCTGTAATGATTCCTTGTATTTCTGTGGTTTCAGTTGTTATGTTCCATTTTTCATTTTTTATTTTATTTATTTAGGTTTTTCTCTTTTTTTTCTAGTCTAGCTAAAGGTTTATTGGATTTTTATCTTTAAAAAAAAAACTTTTCATTTTGTTGATCTTCTTTATTGTTTTTATAGTCTGAATTGTATTTTTTCCTGCTCTGGTCCTTATTATTTCTTTTTGTCAACTAATTTTGGGTTTGATTTGTTCTTGCTTTCCTTGTTTCTTGTGGTGCATCATTAGTTTGTTTATTTGAAGTCTCTCTACTTTTCTGATGTAGACATTTATTGTGGTAAATTTCCCTCTTAGAGCTGCTTTTGCTGTATTCCATAGATTTTGGTATGTTATATTTCCATTTTCATTTATTTCAATAAATTTTCTAATTTTCTTCTTAATTTCTACATTTACCCATTGTTTGTTCTGGAGCATGCTGTTTAATTTCCATGCTGTGTAATTTCATGAAGCTTCTGAGGTTCTCTAATTGATTTCTACTTTTATTCTACTGTGGTCAGAAAAGATACTTCATAGAATTTCTACATTTTGTTTTATTTTATTTATTTATTTATTTTGGAGACAAGGTCTCACTCTGCCACCCAGGCTGGAGTACAATCATGCAATTGTAGTTCACTGTTACCTTGAATTCCTGGGCTCAACCAATTCTCTTCTTCTGCTTTGGCCTCCTAAGTAACTAGGACTACAGGCACAAGCTATCACGCTTGGTTGTTTCTACAATTTGAATTGGTTGGAACCTGTTTTGTGACTTAAGATATTGTTTATTCTGGTGAATGTTCTGTGTATTAATGAAAAGAAACAATGTTATTCTGTAGCAGTTGGATGAAATGTTCTGTAAATGTTAGGCCTTTCAGTATGTAGTTTATCTCCATTATTTCCTTTTTGATTTTCTCTCTTAATGATCTCTTCATTTTTAAGAGTGGGGTGATAAAGTCCCCTACTATTATTGTATTACAATCTATCTCTCCCTTAAGATCTATTAATGTTTGCTGAATATACTTAGATGTTCCAGTGTTTGGTGCACAGATATTTATAATTGTTATATTTTCTTGCTGACTTGACTCCTTTATCATTATATAGTGACCTTTTGTCTCCTTTTACAGTCTTTGATACGTGGGCTATTTTATCTCATATTAGTGTAGCCACTCCTGCTTTTTCTTTGGTTTCCAATTGCATGTAATATCTTTTTCCATCTCTTCACTTTCAGGCAGAATAGGATAGAAAGAAATTAAAAAAAATCTACGCTTTAACCCTATTCCCCCACTTTTTGACTTTTAATCGTCTCAATTTACATATTTTTATATTATCTCTCTCTCTTAACAAGTTGCTGTAGCTATTACTGCTTTCGATAGATTTTTCTTTTGGGTTTTGTGTTAGAGGAATCAGTGAATTGCACACCATGCAGTATTACAGTAATCTGGGTTTGTCTATGTGCTTCATTTTACTGGTAGGTTTTATATCTTCAATTTTTTTGTTGTTGTTTTCCTTTCAGATTATAGAACTCCCTTTAGCATTTCTTTAAAAATGGGTCTGATGGTGGTCAATTCTCTCAGCTCTTGTTCGGGGAAGACTTTATCTCTCCTTCATATTTGAAAGATAACTTTGCTAATTAAAGTGTTCTTGAATGGCAGTTTTTTTCTTTCAACACTCTGAAAATGTTGGTGCACTCTTTCCGTTCCTGTGTGATTTCCATTGAAAAAAAAAATCTGTTGCCAAAGGAATTGGGGATCCTTTATAAGTTATTTACTTCTTTTCTCTTGCTGCTTTTAGAATTCTCACTTTGTCCTTGACCTTTGAGAATCTGATTATTATATTCCTTGGGGTAGTGTTATTTGGGTCAGATCTGTTTGGTGTTCTCTGACCTTCCTATACCCGAATGTTTCTTTTGAAGTTTTGTGAAGTTATCTGTTATTATTTCTTTAAATAAGCTTTCTACTTCTTGCTCTTGCTCCATTCACTCTTGAACACCAATAATTCTTAGATTTTACTTTTTCAGGTAATATTCTATATCTTGTAAGTGTTCTTCATGCTTTTCATTCTTTTTTTTTATTCTTCTGACTGCATTATCCCGCAGCCTGTCTTCAAGATTACAGATTCTTTCCCCTGCTTGATCCATTCTGCTGTTGACAGCCTCTAATGAATTTTGACATTCAGCAAATATATTTCACAGTTTCAATATTTCTGTTTTATTTTTTAAAAATTATTCTAATCTCTGTGTTTAATTTATCTGATAAATTTCTGAGCTCCTTTTCTGTGTTAACTTGGAGATCATTGAGCTTTCTTCAAGAGGCTATTTTAAATTGTTGGTCAGAGAGCTCACATTATCACTATGTTGTTAGGTTCCTTGCTTTCGGGAAATCATGGTTCCCTCTTTGCTGTTGTTTTTTGTGGATGTACATCTATGTCTTTGCATTGAATGATTTATTATTTATTTCAGTCTTCTTTCTCTGGCTTGTTTGGGTTTTTATTGAATATATTTGCTTAAAGGTTCTTTACCACTAGGCTACTGCCTCCTTTTCAGCTGCCTTTGGCACGTTAAGCCCAGGTTTGCCTTGACTCTACTAAACAATCTCAGTGCTTCCTTTCCAAATAGAGGAGGCACCAAAGGGGATATCCTGGCAGTATGGGTAGGCTGAATAGGGCTTTGTGCCCAGGAGACCTGTGGAACAAACCTCCTATAGTGTGGTCCTACTGAGCGGCTACTTTGATTTGGTGTTTCCTTTGCATTACAGAGCAGAGTTTCCAGGGCTGAGACGGTAGTCCTGCCTCCCCTTTGTCTCTACCTGTCCTCAGAGATATTTCTCCCTTCAGGCACTTGGGATGCTTCCCACTGGTTAAGGCACGGACAGATCTTTTGCCTGGGAACCCAGTATGGTGGAGAACTGGTTGTGTATCTCAGTCTCACTTTTTCTAGTGTGGAAACTATGAGTTGGGGAAAATTTTTCCATTTGTTTGGTACTGGGCAGAATGGAGGGAGGAGCATCAGAGATGTGGAAGTCTGATTTTGTTACCTTCTATATATTTTTTCACTTCTTGGTGGCTCCAGGAACTGTCTCATCTTCATATCTGAGTTCTGGGCACTGTATGTTTGTTTTTTATTTTCTGTGGGAGACGGGTGACTAAAGCCATCTTGCTTCTATGCAGCCATTTTATTACTGGAAGTCAAGTCGTTAACTTTTCTCTGCTTTAGTTTATATATGTGTAATGGATAATTGGACATAGGAATTGTAGTATGTGCTTTGTGAATGTTTAGACTAAATGATATTATATGAAAGTATTTCAAAAATTGAAAAGCCCTATGTAAAAGTTCACACACATTTACAGGAAAGCTTCATAGCACAGACATAGGAAAGCTTCTTAACCAGCTGTTTAAGTATGGGGCAAGCCATCTGACCACTCTGAGGTTGGGATCCTAGCATATACCATATATGGCTCTTTTCTTTTCCAAATAAAATAGTACAAATGTATTACATTTTTGAATAGTGTTATGAAGTATAGTAGCTGCTAATGCAAAAAATAAGATACTTGTCATAATCTATCCCTTTAAAATTCTTTAAATTTATTCATTTAAATTATGGAGAAGATGATAATGGTCAGTCATTTGCTGTTTACAGTTCCTTTGCTAAATGGCACTCACTATGATGAAAGTTGGGGATGTAATCTGAGTTCTAACAACGTATTGTTAAATCATTTGTTCATTTATTCATTAAACAATTAATGAGTTCCTATGGCAGAGAACAAATTTTTTGTACCTACCATCCTGGAGCTTAAAGTCTAATAAAGGTAAATACACATTAAACAGATCTTAACAAAGGGAATGAGTAAATTACAATAAATTACAAGTTATGACAGGTTTAATAACTGTTTTCAAAGCTGCAGTCATCAAGAGCCTAAAGTGTGTGGTCTCTGCCGAGCTTTAGGGTTTAAGCGAAATTCACATCATTTGTTACAGTCCAGGAAATTCTTTGACTGAATTTCTTCAATTGACTTCTTTTAGACTATTGTATGATACTTTGTTTTTCTTTAAAAACACTCCAGCAGCTCACATACCTGATGACTAAGAATTTCTGATAGCCATACATTTACTTCCTGCTTACCTGCATTATCAGATGTTGGGAATGTTTCTACTCAAATATCATGACAGCAACTTACCAGGAGAGTTATTTTTTTCTTGATTTTCTTGGCTAGATCTTGACATTTTATCTAAGCAAAAGTAGGAGAGAGAAGACACAGAAAGATACATTTAAGAGTCTGTTCTTTCGAAATAGAAATAATGAATTATTTAAGTGTTTACAACTGTGATATACAAAATGTCTTCAGACAAGATGCCATCTGTTTTTCCTTCTACTTCTTTAAATAATCATTTTTTCTAATTGATAGAATAAGAATAAGAAATAGTGATAACTCCTCCCTCTGCCTGGTGTGACATTCAGATAAACAGTACAATATTTTAGATTTTACTGTCTGAAGTCCAAATTCACATCTGAAAAATCTTACCCAATGTCAAATTCACGACATATTCCTTTTGAATGTGAGAAAACCAATGCTGCATTCTAATTTTTGTCTTAAGTTTGAGAAAAAATAGGGTATTGATATTTGATTCTTGATAACTTTGTTTATAGCAGTGTTTCCCAGTAGTCATCAAACTCTTTAGAGGAAACACATGCTAATGCCAAATGTTTCCTCTGCAACAATAAAGGAGTAGACAGAGACTTCAGTAGAATTGAGGTTGTGGATTCTGTTATGCTCTATATGTGACCTTCTTTGGATACATTGTATCTGATTTTTCTCACTGATCTTCCTTTCCCTGACTTTTTCATTGGTTTCTCTCTTCCCTGAATCCATTTCAGCATCTGTTTATTAGTAGCCAATACATAATGCGGCTGCTTCACTGAATTAACTGTAGGAGAGTAAAAACTTTACCTCTACCCTCTTAGGTACTTTGGCTGATCCTGAGAATGAATTTAGTGTAACACATTAACAAGAGAGAAGCATGCAAAGTGTTTAATATAAGTTTCATGTGACATGGGAGCCTTCATAAGCAAATGAAGACCCCAAGAAGTAGCAAAAGCTAAATGCTTTTATATGAGGTTTAACAAAGGGAGACAATTATAGAATAGTAATTAACTTATGTGGAGAGGCTAAATGGAAGATAAGAACTATTTTTCAAAGGTCTGTTTATACTGAATTCTCTTGGCTATCACTGCCTACTGAAGAATGCTGCTTTTCTCTGGGTACAAGGAGGACATCATTCACATGAAAGTTTTTAATCTCCTGTTTTCAGGAAGAAAAGGGGAGACTACCATGCCCTTTTGCATCTACTGCTTTTCAAATTCTTTAGCTCAGTAATAATACTATGCCAAAGTGGTATATTTTGGGGTGGCACAGTGTGCCACCCTTCCTGCATCTGATCAGCTTGTTGTTTCAACTCGCTTGCCCTAGATACTTCTTCTTCCTCCAGTTAAGACATCTGTTTATATAAGAAAAGAGGCCAGAAGCTCATCCAAGTATCACTTCACACTGATGCAGCATTCCTCTGTCCTCATGACAGCATCCAGACTCCATCTTTCTCAGGAAGAGAATCCCTTCCATTCAGAGTAATGCTTGGAGGCAGAGGTTATGTTTCCTCCTACCAGCTGAGAAGGGTTATTTGTTACGCCCCGCCCCCTGCCCCCTGCCCGCCTCCATGGTGTCCAGGCTCTTGCTTTTTTTTTTTTTTGAGATGGAGTCTGGCTCCATCGCTCAAGCTGGAGTACAGTGGTGCGATCTCTGCTCACTGCAAGCTCCGCCTCCCGGGTTCACGCCATTCTCCTGCCTCAGCCTCCTGACTAGCTGGGACTACAGGTGCCAGCCACCACGCCTGGCTAATTTTTTTTTGTATTTTTAGTGGAGAAGGAGTTTCACCATGTTAGCCAGGATGGTCTCAATCTCCTGACCTCGTGATCTGCCCGCCTCGGCCTCCCAAGGTGCTGGGATTACAGGCCTGAGCCACCGTGCCGGGCCCAGGCTCTTGCTTTTTATCCAACTGTTGCTTTCTCATACACTGGGCCTTCCTAATCAGCCCATCCACTTGTCGGAATTAGCAAAATGAAAACAGCTGGAGCTCACGCCTCAGGATCCCTCTTCAGAAATTTATTTATAACTGTGCTTTAATTTGTGGCAGTATGTTTCTTTCCCCAAATGTTTATTTTGAGAATATTCAAACATACAGAAAAATTGAAGCAGAGTATAATGAATGCCTCATGCTCATCACCAGAGAACATTTTAGAAATGCTATTTTGTATTGCTCTTTATATTTTTCATTCTCTGTTTCAAGTAGATAGCCAGGCTATTTGTATTTTTACAGCAGGATAAAAGAAAAAGCCTGCTGTGCTTTAAAACTGTGCAGCCCAATAAGGTAGCCACTGGTCACATGAGGCTGTTTAAATTTACATTAAAATTAGATGTAATTAAAAACTGATTTGTTGCACTACCCACATTTTAAATGCTCAGTGGGCACATGTGGCTAGTGGTTACTGAATTGGACATTTTTATCCTCTTAGGAAGTTCTACTGGACACCACTTTAAAAGACATTTCGGTCTTTTATAAAAGACTAAATTTGTTAAAGAACTAAATCTGCGTTTCTTGGAGGGCAGGAAGAGATAGAGGAGTACCTCTGAAGCAAGAGAGGGAAGAGCAGTTTCCACAACTGGGAAAGGGATAAAAGCCAATAGGTCCTGTAATTTTAAGGGATCCAGCTGCTCGTCTGTAGCAGTGCACCCAGAGAAGACAAAATCTCAGATAAATGGTTGTGTGGTATGCCCAGGAGAGCTGAATCTAGGACACAAACCTCAAGGGTCCACTTTAATTTGGCAGTAGGGAGTCCACTAGAGGCTCTAATAGAAGGAAAGGTCAAGAAATTTATCCCATTTTCTGAGCACTGAGTGATATGGCTTGGCTGTGTCCCCACCCAAATCTCAACTTGAATTGTATCTCCCAGAATTTCCCTGTGTTGTGAGAGGGACCCAGGGTGAGATATTTGAATCATGGAGGCCAGTCTTTCCCATGCTATTCTCGTGATAGTAAATAAGTCTCAGAGGATTTGATGGATTCATCTGGGATTTCTTTTTTTTTTTTCTTTTTTTTTTTTGGAGACGGAGTCTCGCTCTGTCGCCCAGGCTGGAGTGCAGTGGTGTGATCTGGGCTCACTGCAAGCTTCGCCTCCGGGGTTCATGCCATTCTCCTGCCTCAGCCTCCAGAGCAGCTGGGACTACAGGCGTCTGCCACCATGCCTGGCTGATTTTTTTGTAGTTTTAAAGAAAGAGTTTTAAAGAAAGAGACGGGGTCTCACCGTGTTAGCCAGGATGGTCTTGATCTCCTGACCTTGTGATCCGCCCACCTCAGCCTCCCAAAGTGCTGGGACTATAGGCGTGAGCATCAGGGATTTCTGCTTCTGCTTCTTCCTCATTTTTCTCTTGCTGCCACCATGTAAGAAGTACCTTTCACCTCCTGCCATTATTCTGAGGCCTCCCCAGCCATGTGGAACTGTAAGTCCAATTAAATCTCTTTTTGTTCCCAGTTTTGGGTATGTCTTTATCAGCAGTGTGAAAATGGACTAATACAGTAAATTGGTACCAGTAGAGTGAGGTGCAGCTGAAAAGATACCCAAAAATGTGGAAGTGACTTTGCAACTGGGTAACAGGCAGAGGTTGGAACAGTTTGGAAGGCTCAGAAGAATACAGGAAAATGTGGGGAAGTTTGGAACTCCCTAGAGACTTGTTGAATGGCATTGACCAAAAACCTGATGGCAACATGGACAATAAGGTCCAGGGGTGGTCTCAGATGGAGATGAGAAACTTCTTGGGAACTGAAGCAAAGATGACTCTTGTTATATTTCAGCAAAGAGATTGGTGGCATTTTGCCCCTGCCCTAGAGATGTGCGGAACTTTGAACTTGAGAGAGATGATTTAGGGTATCTGGCAGAAGAAACTTCTAATCAGCAAAGCATTCAAAAGGTGACTTCAGTGCTGTTAAAAGCATTTCATTTTAAAAGGGAAACAGAGCATAAAGTTTGCAGCCTGACGAATGCAGTAGAAAAGAAAAACCCATTTTCTGAGAAGAAATTCAAGCCAGCTGTAGAAATTTGCATAAGTAGCCAGGAGCCTAATGTTAATCCCCAAGACCATGGGGAAAATGTCTCCAGGCCATAGCAGAGACCTTCACAGCAGCCCCTCTCATCAGAGGCCTGGAGGTCCAGGAGGAAAAAGTGGTTTTGTGGGCCGGGCCCAGGGTCCCCATATGTGTGCAGCCTAGGGACTTGGAGCCCTGTGTCCCAACCATTCCAGCCATGGCTGAAAGGGGTCAATGTAGAGCTCAGGCTATGGCTACAGCGGTTAGAAGCCCCAATCCTTGGCAGCTTCCATGTGGTGTTGAGTCTGTGGCTACACAGAAGTCAAGAATTGAGGTTTGGGAACCTCTGCTTAGATTTCAGAAGATGCATGGAAATACCTGGATACCCAGGCAAAAGTTTGCTGCAGGGGCAGGGCTCTCATGGAGAACCTCTGCCAGAGCAATGCAGAAGGGAAATGTGGGGTCGTAGGCCCCACACAGAGTCCCTACTGGGGCACTGCCTAGTGAAGGTGTGAGAAGAGAGCCACCGTCATCCAGACCCTGGAATGTTAGATCCACTAACAGCTTGCACCATGAACCTGGAAAAGCCACAGACACTCAACACCAGCCCGTGACAGCAGCCGGGAGGGAGGCTGTACCCTGCAAAGCCACAGGGACAGAGCTACCCAAGGCCATGGGAACCCACCTCTTGAATCAGCGTGACCTGGATATGAGACCTGGAGTCAAAGGAGATCATTTTGGAGCTTTAAAATTTGACTGCCCTGCTGGATTTCGGCCTTGCTTGGGCCCTGTAACCCCCTTCTTTTGGCCAGTCTCTCTCATTTGGAATGGCTGTATTTACCCAATACCTGTACTCCCATTGTATCTAGGAAGTAACTAACTTGCTTTTGATTTTACAGGCTCATAGGTGGAAGGGATTTGCCTTGTCTCAGACGAGACTTTGGATTGTGGACTTTTGAGTTAATGCTGAAATGAGTTAAGACTTTGGGGGACTGTTGGGAAGGCATAATTGGTTTTGAAATGTGAGGACATGAGATTTGATGGGCCAGGGGTAGAAAGATATGGTTTGGCTGTGTCCCCACCCAAATCTGAACTTGAATTTTATCTGCAGAATTCTCTCATGTTTTGGGAGGGACCCAGGGGGAGGTAATTGAATCATGGGGGCCAGTGTTTCCTATGCTATTCTCGTGATAGTGAATAAATCTCATGAGATCTGATGGGTTTATCAGGGGGCTTTGCTTTTGCTTCTTCCTCATTTTTCTCTTTCCACCACCATGTAAGAAGTGCCTTTCACCTCCCACCGTGATTCTAAGGCCTCCTCAGCCATGTGGAACTGTAAGTCCAATCAAACCTCTTTTTGTTCCCAGTTTCAGGTATTTCTTTATCAGCAGTGTGAAAGTGAACTAATACACCAAGTAAGCCTGTGGATATGGTTGATTTCTAGAGAGAAAGATATCATGATACTGAGTAAGAATTAGTTTCTAGGCAGTCTAGTGTCCGTTTGGGATTTAATCATGAATAAAGAGAAGAAATTTGGCAACTGAGTTTCAAGCCCACTTAAAAACATAATAAAAGTTATCTTTGGAAATTATTTTCAACACAGTGTACAAACATATTTACATAAAAAGATAATGTACATATTTGTGGCCACTGGGGGACATTGTTCCCTCATACAAAAGACAAAGAAGATTTTGAAGCAGTGGTTCTCAAACATGAGCATACATCAGAATGACTTGGAGGACATTTCATCTAGTCTCTTAGCATTTTTCAAGACTATGATTTACTGTTAACTACAGTTACCTTGTTGTAGAATAAATTGTTCTCACGACAAAAATGAAAAGTATGTGAGGTAATGCATATGTTAATTACTAGATCTATTAATTCCACAATGTATATACACTTGAAAACAATATGTCGTACATGGTAAATACACATAATTTTATATGTCAAGTTAAAAATTAAATAAAATAATAAAGATAATGAACATTAAAAAAAATCACTTGAAAGACTTGTTAAAACACAGACTGCTGGACCCCTACCTGTAGAGGTTCTAATTCAGTGGAGATGCTGGGAAGGAGACAAAAATATAAATTTTTAACAAGTTCCCATGTGATGCTGTTGCTGTTGGTCTGGGGACCACACTTTGAAAGCCACTGCTTTAGTAAAACTTTTAAAATATAGTATTAAGACTATTTATTGATCAAACTTACTTCACCATGAGAATATTGTAATGAACACAAAGAACAGTCTGGATGTACTGATAGGTGGCCTTTATCTGGCATAAGAAGAATGTGTGCAATTATTCTATTTTTAGATGGCAATAGTGCTATAGAGCATTATACAAGGTTATAGTTTCTATATAGTTAAAAAGAAGGTGTACAGTGGATGGGGCACAGCAATGATGTGCAAGATCAAAAAACAGAACCGCTTCTGAGACTAAATTAGCTTAGGTTTAGACAGAGCCTAGTCCCCAAAATATTGGTATAGGAAAACCTCTCAAGGTGTGTACCTGGGAGACTTCCTGTTCCAAAATGTTTGTGTAGACACAGGTTTCCTTCACTCTTCATTCCCCCCACCCCACAAACTAAAAGAAATATACAGCCCTGAGATTTCACCAGTGACTTCCAGAAATTCAAATGTGAGGATAAATCAGTTCCTGAGGACATAGAGAAGTAAAAAAATTCTGAGCAGATGGTAACAGAATCAAATTTTCATATCCGAAATGCCCCTTCCTAATATCTGCCCCGCACCAATTTGCAGAAAATGTCCCTTGATTCACAGTTTCTGCACTGGATAAGGTGAGATCAAGATGAACAACCAGCTTTCCTACCATCTTGGATTCCCTGGCAGGAGACCTATTCATGCCTCAATCCACAGCAAGTATTGTAAGTGTCTGGAAGGAGAGAACAGCCAGAGACAAGGAGAGAATGTGGAACTACCATTCTTAGTGCTTGAAACTCTACTCTGTACTTAGGCCAAAGGAGATGCCAAATTACAGTGGCTGCTCACCAGCACCATGCTGTAGGAGGTACATGTCACAGGTCCCCTGAGCACAAATCCCCAGCCAGCCTTTTTATACGACCAGGATATCCCCTTTCAAATCTCCCATTGCAGATGGGCAGTGCTCTGATTGTTTGCTAGTGCAAAGACAAACCTGAGTTTAAGGCGCCATCTAGTCCTGAAAGGAGGAAGTGAGCAAGTGAGAAAAAAGTATAAGATATTGAACAGGTAATTTAAGAAGAATCTCTAAGTTAACATCCCATCCCCAGTTAAAACCAAAGCAAGCCAGACAGAGAAGACTAAAATAATCCTTTAATGCAAAGACGTAAATATACATCCACAAGAAACAACAGGAAACAGGAAACCATGAACAACACAAATGGACAATGTAAAGAACCAGTGATTGACCCTAATGAGATGACAGTACATCAAATACGTGACCAAGACTTCAAAATAATAGTTTTAAGGAAACTCACTGGTATCTAAGATAACACAGAAAGGGAACTCAGAAATTTATCAGAGAAATTAAACATGGAGGTTGAAATAAAAAAAAGCCAGCAGAAATCTTGGAACTGAGAAATATATCTGCTGAGCTGAAAAATTCACTGCAGGCTCTCAACAGCTGAATGGATTAAGCAGAGGAAAGAATCAGTGAACTAAAAGACAGGCTATATGAAATCACGAGGAAAAAAAAATGAAAAGCAAGATAGAGAATATTACACAGGGTACCTGGCATGATTGCCGAATAGGAACAGCTCCAGTCTGCAGCTCCTGGCGAGACCAACACAGAAGGCGGATGATTTCTGCATTTCCAACCGAGGTACCCAGTTCATCTCACTGGGACTGGTTAGACAGTGGGGTGCAGCCCATGGAGGGAGAGCAGAAGCAGGGTGGGACATCGCCTCACCTGGGAAGGGCAAGGGGCCGGGGAACTCCTTCCAGTAGCCAAGGGAAGCCCTGAGGGACTGTACTATCCAGCCCAGATACTATGCTTTTCCATTGGTTTTTGCAACCCAGAGACCAGGATATTCCCTTGTGTGCCTACACCACCAGGGCCCGGGGTTTCAAGCACAAAACTGGGCAGCTGTTTGGGCAGACACTGAGCTAGCTGCAGGAGTTTTTTTTTCATACCCCAGTGGCACCTGGAACTCCAGCGTGATAGGACTGTTCACTCCCCTGGAAAGGGGGCTGAAGCTAGGGAGCCAAGTGGTCTCACTCAGCGGGTCCCACTCCCATGGAGCCCAGCTCTCACTGCCAGCACAGCAGTCTGTAGTTGACCTGGGATGATAGAGCTTGGTGGTGGCAGGGGCGTCTGTCATTACTGAGGCTTGTGTAGGCAGTTTTCCCCTCACAGTGTTAAAGAAGCCACTGGGAAGTTCACACTGTGGGAAGTTCAGACTGTATGAAACTCACTACAGCACAGCAAAGTGCCTGGGGCCAAACTGCCTGTCTAGATTCCTCCTCATTGGGCAGGGCATCTCTGAAAGAAAGGCAGCAGCCTCAGTCAGGAGCTTATAGATAAAACTCCTATCTCCCTGGGACAAGGCACCTAGGGGAAGGAATGGCTGTGGGCACAGCTTCAGCAGGCTTACACATTCCTGCCTGCTGGCTCTGAAGAGAACAGCAGATCTCCCAGCACAGCGCTCAAGCTCTGCTAAGGGACAGACTGCCTCCTCAAGTGGGTCCCTGACCCCTGTGGCTCCTGACTGGGAGAGACCTCCCAGGAGGGGTTGACAGACACTTCATACAGGATAGGTCCTGTTGGCATCAGGCAGGTGCCACTCTGGGATGAAGCTTCCAGAGGAAGGAGCAGGCAGCAATCTTTGCTGTTCTGCAGCCTCTACCGGTGATACCCAGGCAAACAGGGTCTGGAGTGGACCTCCAGCAAACTCCAGCAGACCTGTAGAAGATGGGCCTGACTGTTAAAAGGAAAACTAACAATCAGAAAGCAATAAAATCAACATCAAAAAAAAAAAAAAGTATCAGCACCAAAGATCAAAGGTAGATAAATCCACTAAATGAGGAAAAACCAGCCCCAAAATACTGGAAATTCCCAAAACCAGAACACCTCTTCTCCTCCAAATGATCGCAACTCCTCTCCAGTGAGGGCACAAAACTGGATGGAGAATGAATTTGACAAGTTGACAGAAGTAGGCTTCAGAAGGTGGGTAATAAGAAACTACTTGGAGCTAAAGGAGCATGTTCTAATCCAATGCAAGGAAGCTGAGAACCTTGATAAAAGGTTACAGGAACTGCTAACTAGAATAACCAGTTTAGAGAAGAACATAAATGACCCGATGGAGTTGAAAAACAGCATGAGAACTTCGTGAAGCCTACACAAGTATCAATAGCCAAATTGATCAAGTGGAAGAAAAGATATCAGAGATGGAAGATCAACTTTATGAAATAAAGTGTGAAGACAAGATTAGAGAAAAAACAATGGAAAGAAGTGAACAAAGCCTCCAAGGAATATGGGACTATGTGAAAAGACCAAACCTACGACTGATTAGTGTACCTGAAAGTGACAGGGAGAATGGAACCAACTTGGAAAACACACTTCAAGATATCCTCCTGGAGAACGTCCCCAACCTAACAAGACAGGCCAACATTCAAATTCAGGAAATACACAGAACACCACTAAGATACTCCTCAAGAAGAGAAACCCCAAGATACATAATTGTCAGATTCTCCAAGGTTGAAATGAAGGAAATAACGTTAAGGGCAGCTAGAGAAAAAGGTCAGGTTACCTCCAAAGGGAAGCCCATCAGAGTAACAGCGAATCTCTCTGCAGAAACCCTACAAGCCAGAAGAGAGTGGGGGCCAATATTCAACATGCTTAAAAGAATTTTCAACCCAGAATTTCATATCCAGCCAAACTAAGCTTTATAAGTGAAGGAGAAATAAAATCACTTACAGATAAGCAAATGCTGAGAGATTTTGTCACCACCAGGCCTGCCTTACAAGAGCTCCTGAAGGAAGCACTAAATATGGAAAGGGAAAACTGGTACCAGCCACTGGAAAAACATACCAAAATATAAAGACCAACGACACTATGAAGAAACTGCACGAACAAATATGCAAAATAAACAGATAGCATCATGATGACAGGAGTAAATTTACACATAACAATATTAACCTTAAATGTAAATGGGCTAAATGGCCCAATTAAAGGACACAGATAGGCAATTTGGATATAGTCAAGGCCCATCTGTCTTGACCTATCTCACATGCATCAGGAGACCCATCTCACTTGCAAAGACACACATAGACTCAAAATAAAGGGATGGAGGAATATTTACCAAGCAAATGGAAAGAATTAAAAAAAGCAGGGGTTGCAATCCTAGTCTCTGATAAAACAGACTTTAAACCAACGAAGATCAAAAAAGACAAGAGCATTACATAATGGTAAAGAGATCAATGCAACAAGAAGAGCTAACTATCCTAAATGTATAGTCACCCAATACAGGAGCACCCAGATTCATAAAACAAGTTCTTAGAGATCTACAAAGAGACTTAGACCCCCAAACAATAATAGCGAGAGACTTTAACAGCCCACTATCAATATTAGACAGATCAACGAGACAGGAAATTAACAACTATATTCAGGACTTGAACTCATATCTGGACCAAGTGGACCTAATAGACATCTACAGAACTTTCCACCCCAAATCAATGGATTATACATTCTTCCCAGCACATGGCACTTATTCTAAAATAGACCACATAGTTGGAGGTAAAACACTCTCAGCAAATGCAAAAAACGGAAATCATAACAAAGTGTTTGTCAGACTGCATTGCAATCAAATTAGACATCAGGATTAAGAAACTCACTCAAAACGGCACAACTACATGGAAACGGAACAGCCTGCTCCTGGATGACTACTGGGTAAATAACAAAATTAAAGCAGAAATAAATAAATTCTTTGAAACCAGTGAAAACAAAGACAATGTACCAGAATCTCTGGGACACAGCTAAAACAGTGTTAAGAGTGAAATTTATAGCACATTAAATATATAAATATAGATATACATAATATATATAAATATAAATATAGCACTAAATTTATAGCACATCAGAAAGTGGAAAAGATCTAAAATCGACACCCTAACATCACAATTGAAAGAACTAGAGAAGCAAGACCAAACAAATTAAAAAGCTAGCAGAAGACAAGAAATAACTAAGATCAGAGCAAAACTGAAGGAGATAGAGACACAAAAAACCCTTCAAAAAACATCAGTGAATCCAGGAGGTAGTTTTTTGAAAAGATTAACAAAATAGGCCACTAGCCAGACTAATAAAGAAGAAAAGAGAGAAGAATCAAATAGTCACAATAAAAATTGATAAAGGGGATATCACCACTGATCCCACAGAAATACAGACTACCATCAGAGAATACTATAAACACCTCTACGCAAATAAACTAGAAAATCTAGAAGAAATGGATAAGTTCCTAGACACATACACCCTCCCAAGACTAAACTGGGAAGATGTTGAATGAATCCCTGAATAGACCAATAACAAATTCTGAAATTGAGGCAGTAATTAATAGCCTACCAACCAAAACAAAACAACAAAAAAAAAAGCCAAGGACCTGATTGATTCCCAGCCAAATTCTACCAGAGGTACTAAGAGAAGCTGGTACCATTCCTTATGAAAGTATTCCAAACAATAGAAAAAGAAGGACTCCTCCCTAATTCATTTTATGAGGCCGGCATCATCCTGATACCAACCTGGCAGAGACACAACAAAAAAAGAAAATTTCAGGCAATATCTCTTATGAACATCAGTGTGAAAATCCTTGATAAAATACTGGCAAACCGAATCCAGCAGCACATCAAAAAGCTTATCTGCCATGATCAAGTCGGCTTCATCCCTGGGATACAAGGCTGGTTCAACATACGCAAATCAGTAAACGTAATCCATCACGTAAACAGAACCAATGACAAAAACCACATGATTATCTCAATAGATGCAGAAAAGGCCTTTGATAAAATTCAACACCGCTTCATGCTAAAAACAATAAACTAGCTATTGATGGAACGTATCTCAAAATAATAAGAGCTATTTGTGAAAAACCTTCATAGCCAATATCATACTGAATGGGCAAAAGCTGAAAACATTCCCTTTGAAAACCAGCACAAGACAAGGATGCCCTATCTTACCACCTCTATTCACCATAGTATTGAATTTCTGGCCACGGCAATCAGGCAAGAGAAAGAAATAAAGGGTATTCAAATAGGAAGAGAGGAAGTCAAATCGTCTCTGTTTGCAGAAGACATGATTATATATTTAGAAAACCCCATCTTCTCAGCCCAAGGACTCCTTAAGCTGATAAACAACTTCAGCAAAGTTTCGGGATACAAAATCAATGTGCAAAAATCACAAGCATTCCTATACACCAATAATAGACAAGACAGAGAGCCAAATCATGAGTGAACTTCCATTCACAATTGCTACAAAGAAAATAAAATACCTAGGAATACAAGGGACGTGAAAAACCTCTTCAAGGAGAACTACAAACCACTGCTCAAGGAAATAAGAGAGGGCTCAAAAAAACTGGAAAAACATTCTATACTGATGGATAGGAAGAATCAATATCATGAAATGGCCATACTGCCCAAAGTGATTTATAGATTCAATGCTATTCCCATCAAGCTACCATTGACTTTCTTCATAGAACTGGAAAAAACTACTTTAAATTTCACATGGAACCAAAAAAGAGCCCATATAGCCAAGACAATCCTAAGCAAAAAGAACAAAGCTGGAGGCATCATGCTACCTGACTTCAAACTATACTACAAGGCTACAGTAACCAAAACAGCATGGTACTGAAACCAAAACAGAAATATAGACCAATGGAACAGAACAGAGCCCTCAGAAACACCACGCATCTACAGCCATCTAATCTTTGACAAACCTGACAGAAACCAGCAATGGGGAAAGGATTCCCTATTTAATCAATGATGCTGGGAAAACTGGCTAGCCATATGCAGAAAACTGAAACTGGATCCCTTCCTTACAACTTGTACAAAAATTAACTAGAGATGGATTAGAGATTTCAACATAAATCCTAAAACCATAAAAACCCTAGAAGAAAACCTAGGCAATACCATTCAGGACATAGGCATGGACAAAGACTTCATGACGAAAACACCAAAAGCAATGGCAACAAAAGCCAAAATTGACAAATAGTATCTAATTAAACTAAAGAGCTTCTGCACAGTAAGAGAAACTGTCATTATAGTGAACAAGCAACCTACAGGATGGGAGAAAATTCAATCTATACATCTTACAAAGGTCTAATATCCAGAATCTACTAAGAACTTAAACAAATTTACAAGAAAAAAACAACCCCATGAAAAGGTGGGTGAAGTATATGAACAGACACTTCTTGTAAGAAGACATTTATGTGGCCAACAAACATAAAAGCTCATCATCACTGGTCATTAGAGAAGTGCAAATCAAAACCACAAGGAGATACCATCTCACACCAGTTAGAATGGCAATCATTAAAAAGTCAGGAAACAACAGATGCTGGAGAGGATGTGGAGAAATAGGAATGCTTTTACACTGTTGGTGGGAGTGTAAATTGGTTCAACCATTGTGGAAGACAGTGTGGTGATTCCTCAAGGATCTAGAACCAGAAATACCATTTGACCCAGAAATCCCATTACTGGGTATATACCCAAAGGATTATAAATCATTCTACTATAAAGACACATGCACACATATGTTTATTGCAGCACTATTCACAATAGCAAAGACTTGGATCCAACCCAAATGTCCATCAATGATAGACTGGATAAAGAAAATATGGCACATAAACTCCATGGAATACTATATAGCCATAAAAAAGAATGAGTTCATGTCCTTTGCAGGGACATGGATGAAGCTGGAAACCATCATTCTCAGCAAATTAACACAGGAACAGAAGACCAACCACCACATGTTCTCACTGATAAGTGGGAGTTGAACAATGAGAACTCCCACTTATCAGGGAGGGGAACCTCACACACCGGGGCCTGTTGCGGGGTTGGGGACAAGGGGAGGGAGAGCATTAGGACAAATACCTAAGGCTTGTGGGGCTAAAAACCTAGATGATGGGTTGATGGGTGCAGCAAACCGCCATGGCACATGCCTGTTAGAATGGCTTTTATAAAAAAGATAGGGAATAATAGATGCTGGTGAGATGTGGAGAAAGAACCTTTTATACCATTGGTGGGAATGTAAATCAGTATAGCCATTGTGGAAAACAGGATGGAAGTTCTTGAAGAAACTACAAGTGGAACTACCATATGATTCATTGATACCACCATTGAGTATATATCCAAAAGAAAGGAAATAAATGTATCAAAAAATATCTGCAACCCTGTTTATTTCAGCACTATTCACAATAGCCAAAATATGGAATCAACCTAAGTCTCTATCAACAGATGAATGGATAAAGAAAATGGATCTGGAGATCATCATACTAAGTGAAATGAGCAAAGAACAGAAAGAAATATTGCATGTTCTTACTCATATGTGGGAGCTGAAAAAGTGGGTCTCATGGGGTAGAGAGTAGATTGGTTGTTACCAGATGCTAGAAGGGTAGAGGGAAGTAGGGAATGAAGAGAGGTTGATTCGTGAGTACATATGTACAATTAGATAGAAGAAATAAGACCTGATGTTCAATAGATCAGTAGGTTGACTATAGTTAACATTAATAGAATGCATATTTCAAAACAGCTAAAAAGAAATAATTTGAATGCCCTAGAATAAAGAAAGGTAAACATTTAAGATGAAGGATATCTCGGTTATCCTGATTTGGTTATATGAGTATAGCAAATTGTTACATGTATGACTAAAATAGGTACAGCTATTATGTATAAAGAAAAAAGATGTGTACTTGAATATGGCAGGCCTTAAAATTCAGTAATTTATTTCCAAATTGTTATTCAGACAGTATCAAGGAGTCTATATTTGTCAGGATAATCTAGAGTTAGATCCTATTTTAGAGTTTAATTAGAGGCTGAAACGTGAGCTTCCTGATGACATACACACAGCCTTGAAGGGCAGAGTAGAGGAAAATCACCTTTCGCAGGTTCCTATCATCTTCCACAAATTCCTAAGAATTGGATGCTCTTCTATAATATTGGTATCCTTTTTCCTCTCATAGTTATAATACCAAAATCACTGCATAGACGGAAGTTATACCTTGTCAGGAGAAACCCTTTGTATTTTGTCTTAAAAGTCTATAAAATTAATGTGAGGTTTACTTGATTCACTGTGTTAGTTATGATAATTGTTTTATGCCACTAGAAATCGTTTTTACTCTCTGAAAAATAATGTTTCAAAACGAAAATGGACCTTGAAAGATTTTATCTTTCAAATTCTTCATTTTGTAAATGAGAATTCAGTGTTCAACAAAGTTAAATAATTAGCTCAAGATCTTAGCAATTTTATTAGACTAACAGTATTTCTGGTTTTCTGAAAGAGTGATTGAGAAACAGTAGCTTAGGAAGTTTGAAAAATTAAGTAAATGTTTTTGATCTAGTTTTACATATACTTACAACTCATGAAAAAATATGAACTAAGTTTTAGTAGTGTTTATCTTTGGGCTTCTCATTTCCTACTATGTAAATTTCATAGTCTTGTTTTGTTACAACAATCAAGACTAATTTCTATTTCAGAAATATCTTTTGCAATCTCTTTGAATGTTTTAAAATAAAACCTCTACTGCTTAATAAGGTTAACTTCTTTTAACTATAATTGTTCACAGATAATTAGTTTTTTATTTATTAATTCAAATGATAAGAAAGAATTGAGTAACATCAAATGTGCTAATAGTGTTTGCCATATGCTATAGGCTGAATGTTTATTGCTAATAGCATGTGCCATATTCTATAGACTGAATGTTTATATCTCCCCCGAATTCATATATTGAAATCCTAACCTCCCATATGATGGTATCTGAGGGTGGATCTTAGGGAGGTGATTAGGTATGATAGCAGAGCCCTCATGACTAAGATTAGTGTCCCTATAAAGTGCCCAAACATCTCCCTCACTCCTTCTGTCATGTGCGGACTCAGTAAGGAGACCATTGTCTACAAACAAGGAAATAGGCCTTCTCGAGACATCAAATCTCCTGTGGCCTTGATCATGTACTTCCAGCCTCCAGAACTTTGAGAAATAAATTTCTGTTGTTTTTAAGCCACCCAGTCTATGGTATTTGTCGTAGCAATCTGAATGAACTAAGGCAGAAATTGATACCAAAAAGTGGGAGTGCTGTTATAATAAATACCTAAAAATGTGGAAGCAGTGTTGTCACTGGGTAATGGGTGAAGGAGGCTGGAAGAGTTTTAAGTTGCATGCTATAAAAAAGTCTACATTACTGTGAAGAGGGAATGTCATAAAATTCTAAGACAAACCTGACTAGTTTCATACTAAATTTAATACTATTAATGCCTAGTGAATTTTATTCTAGCAAATCATAACATATAATAAATAGAAGAAGCTCTGCTGTAATAATGTCATTCCTCATTCTCTTCTCTGAGAGAAATATTCCTAGATACTTTAACCATTCCCCATAAATCCTATTATCCACCTTCTTACATATTTATACTTTCACAATCTTATGGTTACTACATTTTGCTCTAGCATTTCACCTGTCTCAGGTTATCAATCAGTATAACTCAATAGACGTTTCCCTTAGGTAGGGCAAATGACTGCACTTATGACTAAGTCTGATCAAAGGCACAATTTGTTTGCCTTTAGAAATTTTTGTTTTCCATGACTGCAAGACATACTGCTGAACAAGACATTTCTTCATCATCCTTGATGAAAGATGAACATTAATAATGCAGGTAGAAATCAGGCCAAGTAATGTTGAAGAGAAAACAAGGTCCAGTAGCACTACTTCCTTTTAGAAGATAAGAATAAACAGATTTAAAATGGCAAGCTCAATAATTTTACCCTAACAAAAAATGAGGTGAGTACTATATAACCCTTAAATTCTAAAGAGTTTAAAATCAATTTATGTACTTGTATCTTGAAAATATTTGTGTATAAACATATCTATACTTATCTACATCTATGAGTATTTCTTTATAGGTAACAGGTATGGTATGCACTCTTATGCATGTAACATATGCTCTTTTAAATATGAGTCATATGTATCCAATATTACTGTAATATACCAAGGTCAACTTTCATTTGTAAGTTTTGTGATATCTTATTCTTTTATGTATCTTCTATATAATGGAAGCCCTCTGATATTCTGTATAAGAAAAAAGATTTTAGAGGCGTAAACACTTAAAAAAAAACTATTTAAAGCAATACTAAAATTAAATTCAATTGCTCATTTACAAAATACTTACTCATCATTTTGTGTATGCCAAGCACTATAGAAGTTCATTTCTGCCTATCAGGCAGATGGTATATATTTTCTTGTGGCAGCGTAGAAGTAAGGGTGATAAAAGGGAGAAACCTACATTCCCAAATATACATAATGGTGGATTAGTAACCCTCTTTCCTGATGTGCCTGTAAGAGTCCTGTATTGTGCCTGTTTTAGCACAATTATTAATATTGTCCTCTTTCACTCTCAAAAGTGTTTGGGTTTGAGTATCTGGGTACATGTCCAAACCCTGACACTTTTGAATGAATCCCACAGGGATTCATAGGAGAAAAAATTCTTTTCCAGTAATAAGAAACAAAGAAGCTGTCTCCGAATCCTGAAGAATGGGCTTGCTTTCACTGGGTAGAAAGAAAGAAGATATTCAAGGCTTATGTCTTATCATTGCTTGTGTTTTCCCAGTAGCTTCCTAAACTTTGTCCCTGATTTCTGTTTCTTTTGTCTTTTTGTTTTCAGCAGTTGCTGTTATTTATTTTATTTGTTTATTATTTCCATTGCTTTAGTGGTACAAGTTTTTTTTTGTTGTTGTTGCATGGGTGAACTGTATAGTGGTGAAGTCTGAGCTTTTAGTGTAGTGATGTAGTGATGAATAGTGTACATTGTACCCAATAGGTGATTTTTTATTCCTCATCTCCCTCTCCCCCTCCCTACCTCTGAATCTCCAGTGTCCATTATAGCACTCTTTATGGCTTTGCATACCCATGGCTTAGCTCCCACTTGTAAGGGAGAACATGTGGTATTTGGTTTTCTATTCCTGAGTTACTTCACTTAGGATAGTGACCAGTTCCATCCTAGTTGCTGCAAAACATGTTTCATTCATTTTTATGGCTGAGCAGTATTCTGCCATAAATAACTACTGTTTAGTCTTCAAGCTTGTCCCGCCTAACTTTATTGTTCTTGTTGTTCTGTTTTGTTTTGTTTTAGACTTTAGCAGCCTGAAGCCATGACTTTTAGTTTCTGTCCCTAGTGATAAGCAGAAAAGGGAGATGAGCAAGGGGCTTTACTGACCCAAGCAGAAATAGAAACTAAGAACCCATGACTGTATTGTCTACCTTGGACACCCCTGATTTTCTTTATCCACTCTTCAGTTGATGGACATTTATGTAGATTCCATATCTTTGCAATTGTGAACTGGGCTGTGATAAACCTGCAAATACAGGTGTCTTTTTGATATAATAACTTATTTTCCTTTAAGTAGATACCCAGTAGGGGGATTGCTAGATAGAATGTTAGATCTCTTTTAGTTCTTTGAGAAATCTCCATACTGTTTTCCAAAGAGGAAACATAAATGGTACATAAATAGTACATAAATTGTACTAATTTACTTTCCCACCAACAGTGTATAAGCCTTTCCTTTTCACTGTACCTCACCAACATTTATTGTTTTTTTACCAATGTCATTTTCCTAGAATTAGACAAAACAATTATAAAATTCACATTGAATGTTTCCTTTGTCTTGAAGTCAAAATCTACTCTCACCGACTTTTGCTTCTTTTACAATTTCTAAATGGGTCTTCATCACCAAGGCCCCCACCCTGCATTTAAAGCCCTTTATCATCTGAGTCCTGCTTGTCTCTCAGTCACTGTCATTGCTCCTTTTTCACATTAGCAACAGTGAACTCTTAAAAATGCTCTGAACTGTCCTTGTGTTTCTCATTTTCATATGTGTCTTTGATTGTCATCATTAGAACAAAGACTTATGTAGTAATTATATGCCTGGAACTGTTGATCTGAAAGCTTTACTTCCGTTAACTCATTTAGTCCTCATAAGAATTATTATTACCATTTTTACAGATGATGAAATTGAGGCAATAAGAGGCTAAGAAACTTTTGTAATATCAGTATAGCTGATATTTGGATCCAGGCAATCTGACTCTAGAGCCTGTGGTTTTGGCCATTGGTCTGATATTTTGCTGTCCTGGCTGTCCTACCCCGCTTATTCTTCAAAACCCAGATCAGAAGTTATCCCATTATAGGCTCGGCATGGTGGCTTACGCCTGTAATCCCAGCACTTTGGGGGGCCAAGGCGGGCGGATTACTTGAGGTCAGGAGTTCGAGGCCAGCCCGGCCAACATGGTGAAACCCCATCTCCACCAAAAACCCAAAAATTGGCCAGGTGCGGTGGTGGGCGCCTGTAATCCCAGCTACTTGGGAGACTGAGGCAGGAGAATCGCTTGAACCTGGGGAGTGGAAGCTGCAGTGACCCGAGATTGCGCCACTGCACTCCAGCCTGGGTGACAGAGGGAAACTCTGTTTCAAAAAAAGAAAACAAAGTTTTCCTATTATATAACCTTTCCCTGTATCCTCACATAGCATTACTCATTTGTTCTTCAATGTATCCTGTAATTGTACTTATTTCTTTTGCCGAATTAGAAAGATAACTTGAACAATAACAGATATGGGGAAAGCTGGTTGACTTCTGGCTAGTTTTGTTGATGGCTGATAGGGATAGACTATAAAGGGACTAGTTTTGGACATATTAAGTTGGAGGTGATAGCTGAATATGCAAGTACAAAAGTCCAACAGACGTGTGGAGATGCAGCACCAACTCAGCAAAAAGGCTGCTGCTGCAGTACAAATCTAAAAGGAGAGAAAATATTGATAGAGAGTAAAGGCAAATAATCAAAGATACAGGCCAGGCGCGGTGACTTAACGCCTGTAATCCCAGTATTTTGGGAGGCGGGGCGGGTGGATCACGAGGTCAGGAGATCGAGACCATCCTGGCCAAAATGGTGAAACCCCGTTTCTATTAAAAAATACAAAAAATTAGCTGGGTGTGGTGGCGTGAACCTGTAGTCCCAGCTACTCAGGAGGCTGAGGCAGGGGAATCGCTTGAACCAGGGAGGTGGAGGTCGCAGTGAGAGGAGGTTGTGCCACTGCCTGGCGACAGAGTGGGACTACATCTCAACAACAACAACACAAAAAAGAAGAAAGAAAGAAAAGAAAAAGAATCAAAGATACACTAAGAGGCCTAGGGTACTCTAGTTTTATGGAAGACACAGTAAGATGCAATTTAAAGAGGGAGGAGGTGATGATCATCATCACCATTGAATTCTAAAAATCTGCCAGATACGATGAAGCCTGAATAAAGATCAAATTTAGCTAATTTAGAGTGGTAAAAGTAGGAGCCAGGTTTGAGACCATGAAGGAGAGAGAGAAGGCTCTGGAAGAATAAGATTCAGCATTGGGCTGGTATTTGAATTTGTTCGAGTCACAATTTATTTCAAACAGCTTGAAGAAGAAAAATAAGACTTGTATCTCAATGGTTTCCAACAAAATATACACATGCATAATGGCAAGTTTAATTAACACAGGGGTAGTCAGTTCATAACAACTTAGGGGAAAAATTAAACTTTCTATAACAATACTTTTTTCATGATGAATTTATCCTTAAATTTTTTTTTTTTTACAAATTTATTTTAGGGACTTTCTGGTCTCCATATTCTCATAAATAAAAGTTGCATTCCATGAGGAGAAAACAAAAAAACCCATCACAGTGAACAATTGAATTGCTCCGTGGACATCATGCCTTTTTAAGCAAGCATTGAATATAGGAGATGTATTTATGATAACCAGAGACAGAGTATGTATAGCTTGGCTCCATAGGGGTGATGTTCTCGGTTCCTATATCTACCTTTTGTATTTTCCAGCCCTTCCCTCATAATGTTACTGGGAAAGTTAACAGCTAGCATAACATTTTGAAAACCCAAAGCGTTTATATCAACAAGATTATTCACAGTCAAATTTTCCCATAAATATCACTGGGACCTATATTTCTTTTAATTTTAACCAAGAGTGAAGGTAGTGAGTATAGAGCCCTGGCTTTAGAAACTAACCTTTAAAAATAATGAGATAATGACACAGTGAATAAAGATGCATCAGGGTTGAGCAAAGTTATTTTTTAAGATTAGAAAAACTGATTTTGAAAATGCAAAGGCAGACAAAAAGGATCAGTCAAGAGGGAAAGAATAAAGATAGAAGAGAAGTAGAACAAGTCATGGAGCAAGGTATCTGAGAATGTAGAAATGAATGGGAAAAATTGATCTCTGAAAAGATATAAAAGTACGGATTGAAGGAAGGAAGGAAGGAGAGGGAGAGAGGAAGGAAGGGAGAGAGGGAGGAAGGGAGAAAGGGAAAGGTAGGAGGGGGAGGTAAAGTAAGAAAAAGGAAGGAAAAAGGAAGAGAATGGAAGGAAAGAAAAAGGAAGGGAAGGGAAGGAAAAGGGAAGGGAAAAGGGACTTAGATATTTTTCACTGGATAGGAAAGAAATTGAGGAAGTTTATAATGATGTCCTCTTGTTTGTTGCTGAGGTGAGGGGCTGAGTTATCTGCAAATATGAGGAGTGTTCTAACGGAATGATAAAGGACTCAAGCAGTTGAGTAAAATCAATTGATATTGCAAATTATCCACTTGTGATTTTAAGAATTTCTTGGTGATGCAATTTTCCCATCTATACTTGATTGTCTAGAGTATTTTCCTCCTGTAGTGCCCTTGCTGCCACACTGATCAAATCAATATTGATTGACAACCTCAGTGCGATATTTCCAAGTGCCAGGAAGAATAGTACTATCAGCAGTACCCAATTCATGGTGGTTTAGAAACACATTTATTTTCTTATATAATAAGAAATTCCAGTGCACACATGAAGAATATGCAATTACCAGACATATTTGCTGTCTTTAGTGCGACAAGTTTATATAGTTCGAGTGTCTGGGCTTTGTGATACAGATATACAAACATACAAACTTATGCAGTAGAGTTGTTTGTCCCAATGGTTACTAGACTTTTGGATTTCATGCACCAGTAAAATACAAATGGGAGGACCGACACCAGGTTGCCAATTTTCCACTTGGCTAAATAAAATATTAAAACCAATAACCCATTATCACGTATTCTCACCATCATTTCAAAAGAACATTTAAACATTAAATGGTATTAGTCTTTAGAAAATAATCTAAAAGACACAATTTCAGGATAAAGGTCTTTAACTTGGATATGTTCAGCTTTATAAATATTTATGGCATTATTCTTAATGTGTCTGGCTTAACTATAGACACATGAAAACCTTGTCATAAGGGTGCTGCTCTGTGGAGCTGTGTTTGGAATTACTATTTATACCCACAGTGTCTGGTCCCCAGCTTAAACAGCAAAGTGCCACCTTCTGTTATCCAAATCAGATCTGTTTAGCATCAAATACTGGGGTCTTAACCACTATGCCGCAGATCTTTTCTAAAATATTCTTATTTTAATTAAACAGTGATTATTATGAAGAACAAGGAATGTAATCATTTCTGTGACTTTTCAGGAAGATTACTGCTAGGAAATGAGAATAGTAGTTAAAAAAACCAGTATATATTGAATTAATTACCAACAGTAGATCTAATTTTGAAGGTAGAAATTATAAAGTCCAGGGCATACAAAATATGATAGTGTGAACACGCAGACATAGGCACTTCAGTAACACACAGCAAAAAAAAAAAAAAAAAAAAATCCTCCCCTTTCTAAAGACACACACACATCTATACTTTTATCTATGTCTGTTTACATACATACATATATATATAAATGTAACTCATTTTTCTTTGAACTGATTCAAGAATGAGCTGCAGACATTGTTGCATTCACCCCTAAATACTTTAGCATGCATTTTCAGAGAATAAGTACATTTTCTATTTTCATGGAACAGGCACACTAGTCTTAACAAAATTAGGAAAATTAACACTATTATAGTACTAATAACTAATAAACAGTCCATATTCAAATTTATTCAGCTTTCCCAATAATATTATTTATCTGTTATTTTTAATTTGATATTCCATCCAGAATTGTGTTTAGTTGTCATAGTTCTTTGACCTCATGGAATTCTTTAGCCTTTCTTTGTCTTTCATGACATTGACATTTTTAAAGAGTTCAGTCCACTTATTTTATAGAGTGTCCTCAATTTGATTTTCCTTGTAGTTAGATTCTGGTTTTAAAATTTTGACTGTGTACCAAGAAGTAATGTGGCCCTTTCAGTATATCTTATCAGGAGGCACATAGTATCAGTTGGTCTCATAATTGATGATATCTTTGAAGGTATTGTCAGCTGTGTTTCTCCAAAGTATACTTTCTTCTTTTTAAATTTTCTACTTAATAGAGAAGAGATAATTTAAGATGCTATAAATACCGTATTCCTCATCAAACTTTCACCCATGAGTTTTAATACTCATTGATGATTCTTGTATGAATCAATTGTCATTAGGGTGATTGCCAAATAGTGATTTTTCTAACTCCATTATTTCTTCTACAATTGTTAATTAACATTCAACTGCAAGAAACAGATTTGTACTTTTCCTTATTTACTTACATCAGTATGTATTTGCTGATTCTTATTCAATGAATTATAATCTTTTACTATCATTTATTTTGATGCTCAACTTGCCCCAGATTTGGCCAGTGGGAAGCCCCTTCTAGTTGGTTCCTGTGTCTTACTGACATGACCTCATCATTCTTTGAAGAATAATTACTTTTTAGCACAGAAAATATGCCAAATATGTCAAAATGAATATGGAGATTTATATGATTATGTTTTACCAGTTCTTCTCTTTCTATTTGGAAAGGTAACAGTGAGTAATGGCGTGGATGGGTAGTATAAAAAGTCTGCAGGGTTTATCCTATAATTCTGACCTACCTTAGTTGGAAATGGGAATTTTTTTCAGCTACTAATATATCAGAATTAATTGTTGTGTTGCTTTAGGATTGTGATGTTATGAAGAGGCAAAGTCAGTCCCTTGTACAAGGATGGGAAAAGCACTTTTAATTACTGTCCCTTTTCTGGTTGAGGCTATATTCCCTCTTCTGGCTTCACCTGATGACAAGGGAAGGCTTCTAATTCCTCAGAAATTTAGATAGATTAATTTAGACTGTTAATTTTACTATCTGGACCACCTGAGTAACCTTTCCATGATATCTGTGAATTCTGCACTGGACTTCATTGTGGTTCCCCGAGTTACTGTTTTTCTTTATCTGCAAAAGTTAGCAAGATTAAGACCCCAAGCTGAAGCAAGGCACATCTTTGCTTGCTGCTGACTTTCATGAGCTGTTGAATCACCTTGTATCAGCCAGGCAGGAGACAGATGGCATGCTGAAATGAGGCATATAGAAGAATTTCATGAAGGGGACATTTACAAAAGTGTCAGCAATGTTAGGAGAAAGCTACAAGGAATACAAAAGCACTCTCAATGCAGCAGCAGACCTGAAGGAGCAAGGGGAGGAGTGATTACCAGACCCCAGAGAAAGTAGCTTCAGTTGTATGAGGGGCAGTCTGATTGGAGTATGACTTTTGGGGGAGGAATGAGTCCAGTGCCAACCCAGCAAAGAAGGAATTGGAGAAGAAATATTCCTATGTCAATCTTCTCTCTCTGGTGCTTTCCCACTGGTGCTTCTCATTGGCCAAACCAATTGGGAGCTCAAAGGTAGGAGAGCCCATTTTTGCAATGTGTGGAAGTCACCCTTCTGGGACACACAGAATGATGCAGAAGCATAGAGAGTGGCTCTGGAGGAGGAAACACAGTATCCTACACACATAGCAATTCTAAATTTTTAAATGATGATTTAAGGGTTTCTTTTCATAGCTCAAGGGGTCATCCACCATCACTCTGGCTTGCTTCCATACTTCTCTTCCTCCTAGAATCACTAGCTATCCTCTGACACCAGTTCTTCCTCCTAACAGAGAACACACCTGCTGCTTGTAATTCTGGGAGGTCATTACCCCCTACCTCCAGTGACATATCTACCCTAGGTTTTGTTGTCAACGTGGGTATGCCTCTGTGTGTGTGTGTGCATGCGTGTGTGTGCGCTCCCCTTCTCCCCCAATTTGTAATGTAAAAAATCTCCATATCATTAGAATATTCTGTTAACAAAAAGTGACTGGGCAAACAATAAAATAAAAAATGTAATCTTTATTAATTTTGCACATTTTAAATGTTGGTTAGCATTATTTAGCATAATAGTAGCATTTTCCAGCATGCAGTTCACGAATACAGTTTATCTAAGTAGTTTTAAGGAAAAGAGGAGCCTATGGTTTGCTTCTGTAAGAAACACAAAATGTCCTGATGTAATTGACTATATAAGTTGACTACTCTGTTTTTGTGGAAAAAAAAATTATGAAGCCCACATTATATTTAGAACAATCTAGAGCAGCATTACTCCAAAGAAATGAAAACATAAACCGAAGTCAGAAAAAAAGAACAAAAATAACATAAGCACTACCTTCAATTCAGTTAGTACAGGTACTACCAGAAATATAAATAAAATTTTAAACCCTTTTCCAATTGCAAAGCATAATTTGGATATGAATCGTGAACCTATTTTGCTCCTTAAAATTGTGAAATAATCTAAAATTAGCAAATGTAATTAAAAAAGCAGAAATCTACAACTACCCAGTCTTGTTTTCATGTCTTATTTAGCAAATTTCTTTCATGAAAAAGTACTATGGACAGAAAGTAAGAAAAGTGATTGTGATATCAACCTGAAGATAATTTCCTCTTCATATTTATGTACATAATGCTGAAAAATAAAATAAAGTGACTTTTTACAGTATTTATATTTGCTTATAAAATTCTAAACACATTTTAACAGGTTAAGCAGTGTGTTTTTTTAAACGTGTCTGTACAGTCTGGCTATATACCATATGTTATCCACTTAAAATGTAAAAATAACCAAAAAGCTGTTAAAGTGCTGCAAACTATTGCTTAATGACTTAAATAAATGAGATCTGTTGAACAATTTCCTTGACTTTACCACTGACATATGGTTTCTCATAAATGAGATTCTGAGCAGTGAGAGAAACCAGATACAGCAGCATGGTAATATAAACATGCATTGATAGCATCCAAACTATCTATAAATGGTACAGAATACATTTTATTACCTGTGTAAAGCTTGCACTCTACATTTCTTGTGGTACATATTTGATGCAATAAATACTGTGCTTAGGTCATTATTTGTTTGCTCAAACGTGCACCACAGGGTAAAATGACTATTTACATAATAAATAGCATTTCATTAACATATACAGTGTCAACCTTGCTGAGAGCCGAAGATGGCTAAACAAAGTGCAGGATAAAGCAGAAATTTATAAAGAGTAATTTTGGTCAATTCAGTCTTCTGGCGGTGGAGGGTGAGGGGCAATATTCACTATTCAGGTTTTTTTTTTTTTTTTTAATACAACAAAAAGAAACATAACATTTATGACTCCAGACATTTGAATGAAGTTTGCACCTGCTAAGATTTACTGGCCTGCCCACAAACAATCTACTTGGTCTAGGGGCTGGATTTCGCAAAACAAGATCAACAAAGCACCTCCACTTATCACCCAATTACCCCTCCCAGAAATATGGTGAAATTTAAGAATTTGTTTTTCTTGTGACTTTTTCTCATGCATGATCTCTAAGTGCAGCATGCCCTCATGCAAACCACGACTTTGTGTAGCTGGGAGGGCCATGTGGTTGCCATACCCCCCAGGTGGCATACCTGTTATAGAGGTCCTTAGCCTATTTCTCAACAGAAACTTCGTTTACAAAAATAGTCACATATAATAAACACATGGATTAACAAAAAGATGAATCCACTAACAGATTCCGTAAAAATGTGACAAATGTGGCAGTTGAAATGCAAACAGTGGATACAATTACTACACTAAAGTGTTTCATGTTAAACAACCCCAAAATCACAGGTTTGCACCCCTTGAAACTGGTCCCTACAGTCTGACTAGCCATTGTGTATCTTATCTTCAGCAGTGTCAGCTGGTAGTGAGAACAGTAACCTCCTGTCAAGGTCATCTCCCCTTTACACAGAGTCACAATTTGCTGACAAGGGGTCACTGTCTTATTGTAGGCACTGACCTTAAGGAGATTTGTGTAAAAACAGTCAGTTTGGCATTGACCTCCTAAAGGAGTCCTGTTGATAAAAATACATCACCTTCACAGGCTGTAAACAATTTGTCACCCAATTATTTTTATTTATTTTCATTTATTTCCCTTTGGCTTTTTCATCTTTGCCTTCTTGCTCATGTTTTTCCACAATTGGCTTTGTCACCCGGTCATAGGAAGGCGGACAAGCTGCAGTGGACATGGTCAGATCAGTTTTTTCTGTAACAGAGTTTTCATTTATTCTGTCAATTATCATGTCTTCTTTTATAAGATTAGCCCCACCTTTGATTTTGTTTTTATTGTACGTAAAGGAAGCTTGTTTTACAGTTCGCTTTAAAAGGTGGCGTCTGTAAGCACGCTGAATAATGACAGCAGATACTTCCTCTTGTTTTCGTTTTAAAGTAGTAGTGATTGGCTGATAGGAGACCTTGGAAGGATTGGAAGCCATGAATCGCTCTTCCATCTGTATTCGTAGAGCATCCATCTCTCCACTCTCTCCTAGAACCCGCTTTGTAAAAGCAAATAAGATATCAAGACAGTGGATCCGGTCACCACTCACCATGGGCAAATCCATGGCAATGAGCTGGAGTTTATTTGGTTGTGGCAGATTGAGAGGCGGTTCAAGCGCAGCTGCAAACTGAGATAATTTTTCAAATTCCATGAACTGAGTTGCATCGGGATCAAACTTCTCCCAAACCTCATAGAACATCTCAAAGTCATCCTCACTCAGAGGCTCTGCACTTTCTTCAGTAGCAACACTGAAGTTCTCCAGGATGACCGCGATGTACATGTTCACCACAACCAGGAAGGATATGATGATGTAACTGACAAAAAAGAAAATTCCAACAGATGGGTTCCCACAATCTCCCTTAACTGAGCTTCCAGGGTTAACTTTATTAGGGTCACAGTCGGGTGGCTTACTGTTGAGAATGGGTGCTAGCAATCCATCCCAGCCAGCAGAGGTTGTAATTTGGAACAGGCAGATCATGCTGTTGCCAAAGGTCTCAAAGTTGAACATGTCATCGATCCCAACTTCCCTCTTAACATAGGCAAAGTTGGACATCCCAAAGATGGCGTAGATGAACATGACCAGGAAGAGTAGGAGGCCGATGTTAAACAATGCAGGAAGGGACATCATCAAAGCAAAGAGCAGCGTGCGGATCCCCTTTGCTCCTTTGATCAGACGTAGGATTCGGCCAATCCTAGCAAGACGGATCACTCGGAACAGGGTAGGGGACACGAAATACTTTTCTATCAGCTCGGCAAGAAACATACCTATGAATAAACAATGAGAATACCAACCAGTGAAGAAATCATGCGTTAAAATAAACATATGTTTCTTCTAAAGCTCCAAGGTAAGGTTCAGAGTCCTGAACCCAGTTATATTATCTTAAATATGACAGCTATATATAATATATATATAATTGTACATGATATATTATAAATCTTAATTTTGAAATTCAGCAATAATTTCAATTATAAGGATTATAGTACTTTTTTTTATCTTTAAGAGATGTTTATAAACTACTTTTAGTTTATGTAAAGTCCCAAGTCAGAATTGAAAAAGAAAATAAGTTAAAAATGCACATTTGGCCGAACAGTAGCAGCCCAACAGTATAGGTACAAGTTTATATGTATACAGTGACTTTTTCTGAAATTGCCATATTCTAAATTCTCTATTTACTCCTTTTCCATCTGAAAGTATTGGTAGCTTTTGATGCTACTTTCATCTCCCCATGATCTTGGTACTTACTTAAATTCCACTCTAATATTTTTATATACTCATTTATGTATGTTCTGGTGCATTTCTGAAAGGATCCCAGGTTGATGCTCTTTTTAGTATCCTGTACTTAATGTTGTATTTCAATTCTTTTTGGTCTCCTGTACCTAACACTGTAATCTCAGTCTTCTTATTTTCAGCTTCTCTCTCCATTTGCTTTTTAGATAAAAACAATACTTGTAAAGTTAAAAAGAAGAGCTCAAGAAACTAAATGCCTTCAAGTTTAAATGCCTCATTCTGAAAAGACGAAGTGTAAGAGTGTGTGTGTGTGTGTGTGTGTAAGAGAGAGAGAAGGAGACGTGTGAGAATACAACTTTTATACCTTAGCCACACTAGTTATAACCAAGGATTATAATTAGTGGGAATCAAAGGCTATATACAATGAGCTGGATATAAGGCCAGTTTCTTCAGAGAGGGGAGTGGCATGAAAATCTGTCCAACACAGGTGCCTCCTTTTGGATAGTAAAATATTGACCCAATCATATCATCCTGTTTAGGGAAGAATGAATAGGCCCACAGACAGATGCTTTTCACTTTACTAGAGCTTTAGTTTTGTCTAATGAAATGAGCTATTGCTCATGAGGCTAGTTATATGTTCCAGGCTTTGAAGTATAGTACTGATGATGTCCCATGCCACCTTATTTCCCTTGTGCATCATTATGATAAACCCATTTTTAAGGTAGTCTAGAAAATCTCTACATGACACTTGCAGAGAACCTACTATATACATTTGCTAATGTTTAGTCCTTGTCTTTATTCTCTTTTTATGCAATACTTTTCCTTATCTTGAAACCACTTTTCACTAATATCTATATGCTGGTGACTCCATGTCTATTCTCTAAAGCAATTTTCGTGAGTACCAGACTACATTTCTAGTCTTGTTAACAGAACCGTCTAGATACTATATTGGTTCTTCAATCTCAACATGTCAAAAACATTTTTATTTTAGTTAATAGCACAGTTCTAGTTCAAATGAATGAGGTTTTACTACATTTACACTAAGTATATTATCCTAAATGGATAGAATAAGAAACAATACTGACATATAGTAGGAGACATTTTGTTAAAAAACCAAACACACTTAGATAAAATGTATCAAAATATTTACAGTGATTATCTCTGATTGCTGGGATGATCTTGAATCTAATCTTGATTGTTTCAGCTTTCACTTTTATTTAACTGAATTTAAGAACTTTAAATATTTCTTACCTACAATGGAGAGAATGACAACCACAAAATCAAAAATATTCCATCCAATGGTAAAATAATAATGGCGTAGAGAGATGAGTTTCAGTACACACTCTCCAGTAAACAGCACAATGAACACCAGATTGATGCGCGACAAAATGGTAGTCACATATTCACTCTGGTCATCTGTTTCCACCATCATTGTGACCATGTTAAGACAGATGAGAATCATGATGCTTATGTCAAAAACTTGTCTGGTTACGAAGTCAAAGACCATTCCTTGAAATTTGTTCTGTAGAGAAAAAGCAATGCTTTTAACAACAAAGGAGTTTTCTCATGTGCATTAGCATTAAGTACTTTCTGCATTAATTGACTTTCTAGTTTCTTGCAAAGTAGTCATTGGCCCTGATTTTTGTAAGAATGATTTATAGCATATTAATTGTTAAAATTTAGTTATTTAAATTGCCATTTACTAATGTGTATTTCTCAGAATAACAATCCCTTATCCAAAGAGGGTTTCTGATAAAAACAAACAAACAAAAGAAACATTCAACACTGTGTACTTCTTCCAGAGGTATGCAACACATATCAACAGTTTAAGATTATGAAAAGGTAAGAAACCCATTTAATTTTTTTTTCAAGACTTTCCAATGATCAGCTGGACCATACATCCATTTTAAAATATAGTACTATTAATATTTCACTTGTTGTATTCTCAAATAATTGTTAAGGAGAATTTGGAATTTCCAAGACACATCTATAACATTATGCATTTAAATACCACATATGGCAATACTCATATTCTTCTACCAAATCGCCTTGGCTAACATTGTCAGACACAGAATCCTGAAACTGCACAAGGATAATGAGACCAGAATGACATTTCCTATATGTTTATGTAAAAAAAAAATTCACATTCTTTGTCGTTGATCTGTGATTCTGCTTCCCATTTCTGCCACTGCTAGTCACTGAAGGCCATCTGCAGGCTTATTTCTTTGGGCCACTGAGGAATTCTGAGGGAATTTTCCAACTTACATTTTTCCTACAAATTGTTGGTTCATTTCTACTCTTAGTGCTAAATTTTAATGGAGAAAGTATATATTTCTCATCATTCTCAGGAAGGCAATATTCAATCATCACAATATGAATATTTGCTAGTATTTTTTTCCTTGATGCACCCTAGGAATTACTGAAACCTCTCAGATCATCATCATAAAAATATTTATAGTGTGGGATAATAGCTGTACATTTTCATAGCAGTTTGTTTATTTCATCATGGAAGCATGAGTATTGTTATTTATCATCATAAACTGTAATTACTGACCCTGACTTCTGCAGACATTAGTAATACCTAACTCTATAGCCATACGAATAGTAGATACTATACTATAGTATACTATAGTATAGTATAGTATAGTATAGTATAGTATAGTATAGTATAGTATAGTATAGTAGATACTATACTATAGCCATATGAATAGTAGATACTGGAATTCTTTCCTCCTTTAAAACACTTAGTATCTCTAGTGAAAAATAAAATAGAAGTAAGGTGTTATTTCACTCAACACTTCATTTCTTAAAATATTAGGAAATTGCATTTCTTACAGCCCCATCCCAAGGTTTACTTCTTTCCCTGATATTACTTGGCAACCATTCTTGAGTTGTGTGATTAACTTTCTCTTGTGCACATCACATTGTCTATGTGTCCATTGGCCAATTAATATGGATTGTAATGGGGTGCTTCTAAATCTCTTGAAGTCAAGGGTGTATCTTCTATTTCTTCTTGTTCTTTTTTGGTCTTTAATTTTTTTTGTTGTTACCATTATCATAAAAGATACAAACATCACTTTTAGATGATGCTCTACAAGTGAAAGACATTTTTTCTACTGGAAATGTTAGCTACTTTCTTTTTTGTGAGACAAGCATGCAAGTTTTTGTTTTTGTATTTTTCCCCCATATCATTTGATATTTCTTACTCCTGGTCGAGGTATAGGCTTTTGCGGTTTTTTCGATCCTAATTTTTTCATTGCATTATAGTATTTCTTCTGTTCTTCTGTCATAAAGATGTCTTGACCTCCAAAGTATAGAAAAGAAAAATCAAACTGGTTAAAACTGTGTCCTTTTGTACATTTTTTTCAACGTTAAAATAGAAAAAAATACAAAATTCAACTGCTTAGTATAATTATATCTGGGATTTAAAATGTAAAAAAATTGTACTCTTTAGGTATGATAATATTTAATTCCCCAAATAATTCAAAATGGACTTTATTATTATTATCTTATGAAGACAAACACCCCCAAATCTCAAAAAGGTTAAGTATTTTACCCAAGACCTTATGCTTAGTGGCGAAATTTGGTTCACTGAGATAATAAATACTTGGTACCTTGTACTATACATACTACCTTTATGATGTTAAAGGCAATAATTTTCTTATTTAAATGTAGCAAAGAGTTAGAGGATGTATACTGCAAGACAGTTTGGAGTTACTCATTAAAAAAGTCACTCTAACTCTGTCAAGAATTGGAGGAAAGGGATAAAAAGAAAACTGGATGAGTTAGTGAGAGATTTAGGGGATAAATCAGAGCTCATAGCATAGTAAGTATGGGACAGACCAGTAGGGATAGAAGATTGGAACACTGGCAAGTAAGTGAAATAGAGTAGCCTGATATTGACTTAAGAATACTACTGGTAATAAGAAAAGGGAATTGAGGGGAGAATGTTCTGTAGTCTAAGAAAGCACTCATTCATTATACAAAAAGCAAACCTACTGAACAAGTGAGATGAAGCAACAGTACATAAAGGAAGAAATACAAATGGCCAATGAGCATTTAAGAACATGTTCAAATGTAATAAAATACATAAAAGTCATAACAATTAAGGTTATAAAAGTCATAAAAATTAAAATTAAATACAGTTTTCACCTATTAAATATCAAATATTCAAAAACAGAATGTTTGGTGACAGTGAGGGAACAGTGGCATGGGTGTTCATACACTGTTATTGGGAGTTTGAGTAGTTATATTACTCTAGGGGAGTAAAATACTTCATTGTGGGAATTTATTCTCAGGAAATAATTAAAGCCTTATTTTCTGTCCCTCTCTCTTTTTTTTGTACAAAACTTTCAACAAGGTACTATTTAAATCATTAAAGATTAAAAACAATCTAAATTATCAACCTACTGGGGAAAGAATAAGTAAATTATGATAATGCGTATATGAAGACTTAACAAAATGAGAAAATACTTATGTTAAGTCTAAAGTGGAATTTATAATTATAGATAAAAAGTACAACAATAAGAGTATGTGCAGAAATACTCTGAACAGAAAACAAAATGTGAATGGCAGCAGTTACTTCCAAGTGATGATATTTATTTACTTTCCATATGTTCTATAATGTACATAGGTAATTGGGACAATCAAATGAGCCTTATAAATGATAAATAATAGTCGTACAATTCAAGACTGAAAGGGATAGCTTGTGATTAAATATCTTGGAGAAAGAAATGGGAATATATAAAAGAAATCAATGACAGAAAAAAGCATAAAAATAAACACTAGAAGAAGCTTACATCCAGTGCCTAATTTATTGCAAAGAATTAGTTGGAAAATATATTTTCAAGGGGGAGTGGGTAGTTGTAGGGATAAAATAACAAGTTGC
Organism: Pan paniscus; assembly: GCF_029289425.2. Lineage (NCBI taxonomy): Eukaryota > Metazoa > Chordata > Mammalia > Primates > Hominidae > Pan > Pan paniscus. The sequence continues at coordinate 68,652,912 of NC_073262.2, forward strand.
TTTTGGGAAAGAGGCATATTCGGTTGCTTTCTAGTTTTATTCTAATTATTATTTTTTAAAAGATAGAAAATGTTTCTTGATAATGAATAAGAGGAGGAAAAACTTTATGAACCTATGAACAAGAGTGTGGACCACAGTTATTCTTAGCTTTCTATAGCCGGAAATATATGGATAGTGAATGACAGAGGAAGAGGAAGGAAAAATCAGTTATAATATATACTCCCATTTTGTTTCTAAATTCAAGTACTCATTTGGCAGAGAAAACACTCCAAGGAAGAATTTTCTATCTCAGTGGGAGAGAAAATATTAGAAATACTTATCTTCTTTTTCTGCTGGTTGAAATTATCTATGATGACACCAATAAACAGGTTCAAGGTGAAGAAGGACCCAAAGATGATGAAAATAACAAAGTAAAGATACATGTACAGACTTTCTTCATACTTAGGCTGGAGTTCCACCTACCAAAGGGGAATATTTTGTAAAATATTACCATACATTTTAGTGCTGGAAATGTCACTGGTGCTTTTTCATAACAATAGAAAAAATTATTCTTACTAATATGTCAGCATTTTTTTTTTCTGAATCAACTACCTCTAAAAAACATCCCTGAAATTGGCCTTTAGGGATGTTTTCATGTGAAAAATATGGCTACTATGACATTCTAAAATCTATTTTTATAACTATAAATACAAATAATATTCTTCCATTTGAATAGTAATGTGCTAAATTTGCAAGCTTTTAAGGTACTGAATTTTAGTAATTTTAAAATTATTAATAAAAAATTTAAAACTGTAAATATCTATAGGCTAGGTTTAGAAACAGTCATTCATGTATGCATGAAATAATGTAGCAAATAAGAAATGAGTTGTTCTTTCAGATGTTTGGCACTTTACCCTAAAGTAACAGTTATTGAATTTTTCAGATTAAGTAGACATAGATGGACAGTCCATTTTATAAATCCTCAGTTGATTATTTAATTCCTAGATTGTGCTTAAAACAAATGGGCTATTACTTATAATTTAGTAATGGACTGAAAGGGTCACTATAGTTTTTTAACAGATTCATGTCCTTCTAAAAGCAACAAAGTTAAAAACCAACTAAACACACAAAACAAAATATAAGTGACAAAGTGAAATAAAACAACTCTGGAGGTTATCAAAATGATATTCAACATAAAACTAAAGCTATTTGAAATGCACTTCAAGAAAGATAACATCAAACTCTATCAGGTTGAAGACTGCAGGGACAGAGGTTATTCTTTATGATGATAAACTAAACAGATGGGACTTGAGAATAGAAAGATGAAGGTTGATAGAAAATACTACATCTTACAAAGTTTCGAAGAGCAAAGTTGGAATGAGCATGAATTTCAGTTTAGGTCATGGAGCCTGAAAGAGGCTGAAATCAAATAAAATAGGTTTATATTTTGGTGATATACACTTAAAGGAATCTGTTGGCCACAGAAGTGATTGCAACATTAGTAAAGGCTCCAGTCAATTTATGAATGCAAAAATCATATAAAAACATTCTTTTATATGGTTTAAAATAGGATTATTTGAAAGAAATCATCACAGTAATCTAAGGCTGACAGAACAATATCCATAACTTTTCATGCTGTCTAATATGGAGGGTGACTATACATTTCAACTAATGATAGAAATCATATATTTCTTCAAATTTGGTCCTGCACACTAAAATTACTACTAATTATATAATGTGTGGATAAATAGGAAACAAAATAGAAAATATTTAAAAGGAAAATATTTGTTAGTTACTACATACATGAATTTGTTACTTTGGTTTTCAAAATAATTCATGTGTTGAATTATCTTAGTAAGATCCTTCTGATAAACATTGCTATGCTTGAATATTTACCTGTCACACTTTTTCCCAAATATTTTAAATCAAGATAGAATCATTTCATTTGGTCGTTTATGCTTTATTCGATTAATTTTACCACCTGATCAATATTGTAAAAAGACTTAGAATACAAGGAATACTTACATTTCTGGAATCAACTGCTGCATACATTATATCCATCCATCCTTTGAATGTGGCCTATTAAGAAGGACATGCATGTTTTACTTTGGAGTAAAAATAATTTAGACCTGATGTTTAATAAATATTCTTACTGATATAATTTTCAAAAGGGAATATTTTTGAAAGACATTTCAAAACAAATTTTACATAGATTTTGGACCAAGACAGTATTTTAGTATGGCTTTTCATTTCTAGAACACATATTGAACAAAATGGCCATTTGATATATCCTCCCCCTTGATAACCAACTCACAAGCACTTTTCAATTCTTTAGAGTTCATGGTGTCATGATATTTAAAGCAGTATTAAAATTTGCTGGAGCACTTTTTAGAAAGTCTTACAAATGCCAACACATGGGTCAATAGCTCTATCAGCCAAATAATTACAACTTAGATCTAAGGATCATCTGCTAAAATTTATCTGCAGGGTGATCAAAGTGATTGAAAATTTAAGATTTCTCTTTACTGTAACAATGTAAGGATAGTACCAGGATACATAAAGGCAGGGTTGCAACTATCCTTTTAAGAATTTTGGAGCAAAACATTTAGAAATACAATCCTTTTAAGAATTTTGCATCGAAACATTTAGAAATAACCCCCTATTCTATTTTCTTTCTGAAATTCTTGAAGATAATAAGTTAATATGAATAAGAAATGTGAACAATAGTACAGCAGACACTTGACACTCACAGGATGAAGGATACTCAGGCTAACAATTTACAGTAATTTGTTACTTGTCCTGGGGCATGAATTTTGAGTCCTGTGGGCCTAAAAGGATTATCCCTTAGCTAGTGAGGGAGGTTAGCAAAGCCTTTAACATCTGTATCACAATATATCTTTGTTCTGATAACACTAACCCTTGTGAAGTGGTGGATATCATGAGACAAAAGCTAAGCAAGTGTGTGGGTGACAGCAGTGAAAAGAAAGTAATGATTCCTAGCTAGAAAGTACAAGGCTTTTGTATATGAAAGAGAGAGAGATGTGTTAAATATGTCAGTGGCTTAGGTCAATGATAGAACAATTCCATTACACACTTGGTATAGAAACAAAAAAGTGATTCAAGGGACCATTTCAATGACTTACTAATCAATAGAGAGGTGATTCTATAAAAGCCAAATGTGAAGCAGTATTTTAGAGGGGTTTTTTTTTTTTTTGGTGGCAGAATTTATTTAATAGCTTTGTGCAGGACCATCACTGTATTTTCAGAATTGCTTACATTTTAAAGGTTTGCTTAAAATTTTTAATTTTTCTTTCCTCAAATTTATGGAGGAAGTGGTTGCTTTAGTGATATTTACAAGTATGGTCATTAGTTAAGGGTTAGAATAAGTGCCCAAATAAATATCATCATGTGTCGAGAATTTTTAAAGAAAGCATTCTTGCCAGATTTTTTTTAACTTTTATTTTTATTTGTCTTTAGAGACAAGGTCTCACTATGTTGCCTCCACTGGTCTAGATCTCCTGGCCTCAAGCAATCCTCCAGCTTTGGCCTCCCAAAGAGCTAGGATTACAGGCATGAGCCACCATGCCCCACCCGTTCTTACCAGATTTAAAAAATCTCTATTTTAATTGCATGAATATTATTCAGAGTAGGTAAAAAATGTTAAGAAGAGAAATAAGAATTTCCAACAAAAAGGTGGGAAGAATTTGTAAAGTAATCATAGTCGACACCTCTGGAAGAGCTGCAAAAGGGTTTTGACCAGTGTTGGTTTGTTTGCTTAGTTAGTCTTCTGGTTGAACAGTTGAAATCATAACCTTGGTGAGCAAAAATTGATTTCTGCCCTAAAGACAATGTAGAACCACAAGGGAAGAAAGAAATTGTACAGTCTTTTTTTTTTAAGCTGAGTTTTCAAATAATCTGGACTCTTATTTTATTCCCTGCTTTGTTGTGGTGCTGCTGCAGCTAGAAGCAGAATCAAATGAAAATGTTTAAAGGGCTACCTTTTTTTAATATAAATTATAAACTATTTTTCTTGGAGACCCAGTCTTAGAGACCTAGTAGTGAAAACATTAATATTTAGGACAAAATAGACTTAAATAATGGTGCTGAAAGGTCATTTGAGATAAGACAACAGCTGCTTGTGCTTCATTTTTGTTTCTAGTTGCTTCCAGGTATAATTCTCTCTCTTTTTTTTTTTTTAGATGGAGTTTCACTCTTTGTTGCCCAGGCTGGAGTGCAGTGGCACCCACCACTATGCCTGGTTCTAATTCTAAAACCTAAATGTCATTCCCCAAACTTTGATCCAAATAATAGAACTCAGCAGCAGTTAATCCCTACCAATTAATTACAATCCAATTAGGTGTATTAAGTGTATGTGTTTTGGAAGATGATCTATCTGTTAAGTGTATTCCATTTTGGTAGCTGATCAGGGAAACAAGCCTTCTAATCACAATAAAAAATGGCAAAGTTACTGATTTATTAATTTACTTGTTTATATAGAAAGAGCAATATAGAAACAAAGAAAATACAAGAAAAAAGACAAAGAGGTCTTTATTTGGTCTGGTCATTACTGACTATATCTGCAGTCCTTACATGTAATAAAGTTTTCACCCATCTGGGCTCATAAACTTGTACTAACAAATTGAAATTTTTTAAATAGAAAGAAATATATACTTTTTCTTAGGAACTAAATAATAGATGTATGTCATTATTTTGTTATTATTCCAAACAATAAAAATATTCAGAGAAAATAGTGTTCACTTACAACTTGAAGCAAAGAGAGATACCCAAATCCTACATTATCAAAGTTTACTTTCACATTTTTCCATCGAGCAGTCTCATTTCTTTCTATTAGTTTTAGGCAATCAGTATGATTATTCACGTCTTCGATGTCAAACCTGTCACCAGTTGTGGTGTTAATACAGTGGTAGAATTTGCCAGCAAACAAATTTACGCCCATGATGCTGAAAATTAGCCAGAATATAAGACAAACCAGAAGCACATTCATGATGGATGGAATTGCTCCTAAAAGGGCATTCACAACCACCTAATACACAAATGGAAAAAAAGAAAAGTCAGAATTCTTATCTGTTAATAAAGAAAAAAAATTCCCCTAGTAATCTCTGGTCTTTCCATTCTTTTTTTCTATCAATGCTATTTATTCTAGGATATGTAAAAGCAAGGTTCAAAAAAATCTTAAAATTCATTTTTTTTTCTTAAGCAATACACTTAGGAAAACAACTATAGGCAATATAACCAAGAAATGAAACAAAAATGTTTTTAAAAAAAAGGGAGGGAGAAGCATTAAAAGGTTAAAGGAAAAGGAAAATCAGAGGAACTTGATGCCAGATGAAGTCAGAATTGTGTTGTTTATCAGAAAAAAGAAAAGTTAAAAAGCCTATACAGAAGTTTAACTCATTTTAAAAAGGCAATATATTAAAGAACAAAACTAAAACATTTGGACCTGAGTTGATTTGACCAATATATTTTTAAATAACTTAAAAATTCAGATGATAAATATAAAAAATATTATTAAATACCTAATATAATTGTCTTTAATTATTCATGCATTGCTATGACTAATAATTTTTGCATAAGAAGCAAGACAATTTGCATTATGTATTTCATTAGATCATCACATCGTTTATTTCAAGCTCCAGTCATGTCAGTTGTTTCATTTACTGAGTTTAATTCAAAAAACTTATTTCAAATGAAACATAATGGAAATCATTTCTTAGGAAAATAAGAAAAAGAGGGATGCCATACATAGTTCTCAAATCTGATGTGATCACATGAAGTTCTGTGTTCAATTATTATCTACTTTTTTTTTTTTCTATAGAAGGATGTTTTCCCCCTCTTTACTTCTGGACCATTAGTTAAAAATCTTGAGTGTTCATGTTTGGAAACAACATAGGGATGGCTTCCTTGCTTTTTCCTCCATACCTCCCACTGGAGCTGCACAGGAGTGGCTAAGAGGGAAGCTAAAAACAGACCCTAAAATGCTTATAAGGGGCAGCTGCCTCAAACTTGGACATTAATAGCTAAGTTTAATTCCACCTATGTGCTTGTATTATTCTTGTCAGTCTGATCCAATGGAAGTAGTCGTCAAAACATCTTCTATTTGCCATTTGATGCCAGTGTATTTTTAGAACAATTTTTTTAACTGCCTGTCTGAAAAAAAAATACATGAGCCAATTTCTTATACTTCTGATCCCTGTTTAAAGCCTGTAAAGAACTCTAGGCCTTCTGGGGAACATAAAACAGTGTTATAAGTGGGCCAAAGAAAATAAGAATACCAGTAATGACAAAGGTGGAGGGGATGAATATGAAAAATTAATTTGGTTGAGTTATCCAGGCAGAACTAAATGATGTGGCCTATGCAACTACCAAGCTGACACGTGACACTTTGCCTTATCTCATCTGACTGTCTGCATTAATACAATGGACTTCATAAATTCTCGTTTTATAATTTATTTTAAATGGATGAATAGAATTAGATTTCTTTCAGATTAGAGATTTGGAAATTGAAATCAAGTTACTATTTCCCTTCTTTTCTGAATATTTTGTCCACTATCCAGATTACAATGCTGTTTCTAGTGTGTATACACAGAGTACTAATTAAAATATGTATTTTGCCTTCAACACCCAATTTAGAGTATGAGCAGAACACTGATTATCTGTACCTATTTCTCGATTTTCTTTTCACATTACCTGTCTCACATTTTTTCTTCGAAACATTTCTCAGCTTTGCCACCTCTTTTCCATTTTCACAGTCACCACCTAGAACTGCCCTCTGTTATTTCATACTTGCACTGTCATCTCTCTCCTAACCTTCTCCTTCATTTAATCTATGTAAGATGAATTAATCTTCCCCAAGTCCCACTTGAAAGTTATTTATTGGCTCTCTGGTAACTACCAAATATTTTTCTTACCTTGGTATTCACATCACTCCACAATCTATATTTCCAGTTTTAACTTCCCTGGTCATCTATACTTCATGCCACTTCAATTAATATAATAACCGTGTGCTAATATAATTGCCAGGTGATTGAGATGGCATTTACATTGAAATTCCTTGTCTAATAGCTCCTCTTCTGAAATACTCTCCCCTCTCAAAGGCTTTAGTTCAAATAGCACTTCTTTCATGGAGCCTAACTTTGTCCCCCAGTTTAGCCTCCAAAATAAAGAGGACTGTTTTCCCCTTTGAATTCAAGAATCAGAATTCTAGTACTGAACAGAACTGTACAGATAATTCAGTATTGCGTTCTCATTTGGCATATGAGAAAAATGAGGTTAAAACAAGTTAAGTTCAGAAAGTAGCCTATAAATAGCATTTAGTGCTGTTTCCAGTCTACGTGGAAGAGTTGCTCCCACTTATCTGGTACCCATATTACTCTGTACTAGAGTTCAGTGTAATCCTGACAGATTGTAAGATTTTCTAAAAATTTAAGTTGCAAAAATATGTTCGTGAATCTTCCAGGGCCTTGAGTGTCTTGAATATAAGAACATACCAGAGAGCTTTGAATATAGGAATAAAATAATGGTTGACAAAAATGAATGGATTAATGAAGCAAAGTTTAGATTAGTATTTATTGATCAAAGCATAATTTTTAAATGTTATTTCTGAATATTGGATGAGAATAATTAAGGAACTGAGCACAGGTGGAAGTTTGTGCTTAGGTAATATGTTTGAGAGGTTTACTTTGAAACTGGGGATTGATTTAGAGTTAAAGCGAACTCTATGGAATTTATGATGCAAGCATATACTCGGCAGCAGTGCACTTCAGGATATGATTTGCAAAGTTGGCATACATTTGGCCCAGAGAAAAGTTTTATTTTTTTTGTGAACATAAAAGAACCTTATCTTAGAAAACATCTGGCACAGTATTGGGGAGTTTATTATACAAAGCTATAGTCATATTTATGATGTATTAAATTAGACAATGAAAGATCATAGAAAAGATTGTCTTTTCCCAAGAGTTCCAAGCCATTCCTTGGTTCAGCAGAGAAGGAGGTGTATTAACTTTTTTCAGTCTCAATAAAGCTGCAGTAATTGGTTCTCATGGGGGGAAGAAAGTAGGCAGAATTAGTCTGAATAAATTTGAAAGAACAAATTGAACTTTCAGGCTACATGAAAGGAAATGTCTGAGAAAGGAGCTATCTTAATGAATTAATACTGTACTAGAGGTTGTTTCTTCTCAGAAGCTTTTTTTTCAAAACAATCATCAAATAAAGTTTCTCTACTCTAGCACAACCAATTCTATTTCTGGTTCATTACCTGCATTTTTAAAAATAAGTCTACACTAAATGAAGGATTGATAATTAAATATGCAAATTCACATTAGAAATTTTCATACATGCAGAAATGTCTTTTTATCTGAATTAATTACTTTGAACTTCAAATCAACACTATTCATGAATTCTAGTGCTTCTCTAATAGAAATAAAGAAAATCTATGTGAATAAAAATAAAAGTGGGCAAAGTAGGAATCATCCATTTTTAAGTGTAAAGAAGAATAATAGAATCTTTCTTAAAAATCTAAAAAAAATTATTTTGTGGGTTTTAATTAAGACAGTTTTTTTGTAAGCTATGATATATTGGTGATCCAAACAAAAATTCTGACTTTTTCTGTCTCTCAAATATAAAAACTCTTCTTCTTGTATAATACACTTAAACTTTAAGAATAAATAAAATGTAGAGTTATGTTTATGTATGTTTTCACTGTGATATCTTTTAAAATCCTAGGAAGTTAGTTGGGAGTTACTTATTCTAAGAAGTGAGTTTATGCCTTAAATTTTATCTTAATACTCATGATAAGACGTTTTTGTTTTATTTCTAGGTGTGTATTCTATTCTGCATAATTCAAATAAGTGGATTCTTTTATACTAACTTTTTGTTTACAACACAATTCACATGTGCTTATTCAACTATTTCTTAATATATTTTTGCCTTGTTAACATTTTGAAAATAACCCCATATGAACTTACACAATAAAAAATGAAAGTGGTCACAATCAATACCAGTCTTATGAAACCTGAAATATTGCACCCTAGTATCTGCTCATACATATCAATAATCAACTGATGGTATCTAACTGGTAATTTTCAGGACCCAGACCAATGTACTAAACGGCAGGGGCTGTATGCCTCAAACAGTATCATGAGCTTAACAAGTTAAATTGTTTTTTCACATTATCATTCTACACCAGGGTCCCCCACCCTCACCAATCCAGTAATCTCCCCAAAGATGGATAACTCCATATACACATAACTAAATCATATTCAATGAAACTTAATAAAGATATCAACCATTGGGGTTAAAATCCACAGAGGGTAAATTCATAAAGGTTTTTTTTTTTTTTCAAATGAAATTTAAGACAATTGAAAGGAGGGGATTAGGATGTAAATAATGTATTTTCCCTACTGTGGTGCATTAATAGTACCCTTCCCAATCCCTCCCTCACCCCACTACACATAAGTCACAGTGCAAGGATTAAAGGTAGCAAAAGGGGTAATACAGTACCCATAATAAAGGGCTCAGGGGAGGAACCAGCGCTCCACCCCATCCAAGTTGGAGCAAGATTATCCTATACAAAATAGAAATATATAGTTTGTTATTAGTTAGAAATCTGATATGACAGAACATTTGGTGTTACTTTTTGTTCATGATGCTCTCCGTCTGTTTCCCTATCCATTAAGACTTGAGTTCTTTTGAAAAAGAAGGTATTTAAGATTTCCTAGGTTAGGAAATTAAAAATACAAATTTAAACACAAATTTTATTTTACCCTAGATATTCACGACATCAATTCACTCAGTTTAATTTTACAAGTTGAAAAATTTGGACTGGAAATTTGAAATACAATAAATGTTTAAAAGCTGTCAGCCAGAAATGTGCATAAACCATGCAAAACACAAAGTGCAACGTGATGATAATTTATTCGTTACTTTCTAACTTCTTATCAAGCACTGTACAACATGCTTTATTCAGTAATGTTGCATAAAAGCACATGCTTTGAAAAAATAACAGAACAACAAAAATAAAATGAGTGCCTGAGTTACGCTTTGACGCAGCTATTGTGATTTTATGCTGCTAGGGCAAAGAATTAAATGAGAGTTTCTGAGTATGTTCAAATCTCACTTCCCAATCATAATCATCATTCTTATATCCAACCTCACCATCATTCATGATTATATTTTTACAAAATAAAATATCCAAACACTAGAAGTATAAAAAATAGAATCAATTATAACGTTATTTTGACTCTACAATGCCAAACACGTATTGAAGAGATTAGTCATTTTAGTGCTGTGTGTATGTTGTCATTATGAGGAATAGAGCTATATTCATAAATCTGACCATTTAAACTATTAGTTATATCACTATCAGCATTTATAAGGATTTTATGTGTAAAACTCCAAGTTTCAAAAACTAACCTCTTTTAATATAAAAGGCATTAATTGATTAGTAATTATAGATATGGTTATTTCTGAGAAAATTAAAAGTATACCGATAAGATCAGCTTTTTTATAGAAATGAAGTGTAATGTATGGAAATATCTGAGCACTTGACCAATGAATTTAATAAACTTTCAAATGGTCAAATGTATTATAAACCTTTTGGTTTATAATATTTTCAAATGTTTAGCATTGTTCAGATTTCACAAACCATATAAAATATATTATTTTGATTCAGGCAACATGTTTTCAAGTAGAATGTACACAAATGACATTTTTTTCTCCAGAAATGAAACTGCCAGTCTGAAACAAAACAAAGTGACATTTAATTGGAAAACAGACTTAATTCTTATATACCCCAGAGATAATTTCTGTTAACATTTTGGTGAAAATTTGAGGCTCTCTGTGAGAAATAAAAGAGGACTACTTGTATTATATTGTTCTGAGTTGTTGATAATGAGGACAAAGTTGTCATATATGTTAGGGAAATCTAAGACAAGTCCTACGTTCTTACAAAGTGACATTTATAATAAGACTTGAGAAGAGAACATAAGGCTATAAACAATCTACAAAGTGCAAATGGAAGTCTGCAATACAGCTTAGTTTCCATAAAAGTAACTACACCTTAGGAGGTGAAAGAGCAATATTTTTCTATTGGAATCACACAATTCAGTGTTTTGTTTTGATAATTTTTTTTAAAAAAGCAGAACTAATTTTTTATATTATATATCTATAAACTAATGCTTCATGCTGTAAAAAAAGGCATAGAAAATAAGTCAAATGGCAAAATTTCTAATCTGTTATGAATGATGGAAAATGATTATTGCATCTTTGAAAAGGATAAAATAACATTTTGTGTGACTCTGACCAATAAGATGCAAGTTAAGGTTAATGTATAAATTACCTATAGTAATGAGTCAAAATTATATTTTCTGTTCATTATAAGTGTTTTACTTTATTATTATAAAAATGATGTGGATTTGTATGTAATCTTTAAGTTAGTATTACTAGTTTTATAAATTCAGTCAACACTTAATATCTAAGCATCTCACCTTGAATATATTCAAATAATGCAAACTTTGGCATTATACAGACAAAAGTTTTAACAACTCCTTTCATTTTTTTCTTAACACTCATACTTAGGCACATGTGTGATTCACATTATTTTCAGGAAAACTCGTTAAGTACAGTATATCATCACAAAGAATAAGTACCTGATATAGAATTTACTTTAGATTACCATTATATCATTACACATAGTACTTTAATAATGCATCAGCTTTTTTTTGTATATAGATTTGTAAGGAAACTCCCAAGATGGATTAGGAAATAAAGTCATTTAAATAAGCACAGCAGATAAATGATATTATATCATTTCAAGAGAGGCCTATTTCTCTTGCATATCACCTAGAAGTAAATATGCAACAGATAAAACAATAAAGTAGCAATTTTGCAAGAATTTGCCATTCCTTTTGCATGCATAGATTTTCCTTTTTCTAAATTTAATTTAGTTTAATTTTGGCTATATACAATACTTCAGGTTCTTTCATTTTTCTTACCCTCATCCCTTCAAATCGAGATAAGGCTCTTAGAGGTCTCAGAGCTCTTAGTGTCCTGAGAGATTTGATGGCTCCAAGTTCTGAGTAACCCAAGGCATTTGCTGTTAAACTGACCAATGAAACCTGCACACACAAAAATAATAACAATTAATAAATAGAATCATCATTCAATGTGTAGTTGCTGTATAATACAACAAGTATAATTTTTGCTTATAATTATTCAGAGGATAAATGTTCAGACATTTTCAGTAAACCTTTAAAAAATTAAAGAAATATTTTCAGTTTGATGTAAAGGATGTAATTTTTAGGACATTAATTAAAAGCTAGTTGAAAAAAAATCCCTAAATGTCATATATAATTTATCAACTGAATAAATAGAAAAAAAAGCAAAGTAAAAATTAGTAAAATAAAAGAAGAAATCAAGGTGGAAAAAAATTCATTGGCTATTCTTCCTTTATTTTATTAAGTTGCTGTTGAATTTAAGGCTTTTCTTGTAGCTAGTTATAAAATACAAAAACTGCTGTTGTACTAAAAAAAAAGCAGGAAGTTTCTACTGTGCATCAGTATATTCAACTAATTATAATTGATATTCTCAGAAATTAATGAACTGCATCAGTTTTGAAGGTGATATTTTGTCTTGGTAATACCTTGCATTTTCACTTGTTTATTTTTACATAAGTAACTTAGAAAGAAATTCCATTACAAAACTTCCTCAAAATTTTTTATACTAATTTATGGCTTCTGCCATGATATCTGGCCCCAAAGGGCCAATCAATGAATATTTACCAAATACACAGCAATAAATTTACTTCATTTGTATTCATTTGTAGGTAATATACATGACTAAAGGAAAAAATCTTACGTATCTAATTCTCTAAATAAGGAAGTTACCAAAACTTTGTATTGAAGGAAGATTACAACTTATTTGGTTAGAAAGAGGCTAATATTGGAGAATTCCACATATACTGGACACTATTTTTGTAAACTTTTCTTTTTTAAAATGTATTAATTGTATCATATTTAATATACTTCTTACATTATTTGAGATGTGCTGTGATTAGTCTTTTTATAGAGTGCTATACTGATCTTCATTAAAGAATTAAAACAGAACATTGAAAATAAAGATATTATTGTTACAAACTACAAAATTCTCTATAAAATTATTTTCTTAAAATGTTTCAAAAATGACACTAAAAAACTTCCACGAAAAAGCTGATGTGTAATAAACATAATAGAAAAAAAAACCATCAGGAAGTTTTAAAGGGTTAAATTACATTTAGATTTAAATTATAGTGTAAACAATTCTGAAATTGAAACATAATGTAACTTCTAATGCTTGAAACCTCAATATTAGAAACTTTCTCCCTTATTGATGTGATAAAGTAATTCTTCCTTTGAGATTTCTCTCAATTGGCTCATTTCACAGTAACATTGTTAAGTTTTTTAAATAGCTTAGTTTTGCCTTTGTTCAGGGTCAAGGAAATATAATGCATGAATGATTCTTAGTTCAAGAAACACTTTCCACAAGAAACCCTCATAGTCTTGCTGGGTTAGTATCTTTTTGGGGTAAAACTACTCAATATGAAATCAGGATAGTTTTGCTGTAGCTTTCTAAAGCTGAAATTTTGCCAAGTTGATAATAGAAAACATGATGCTTAACTTTAACACATCTTGAAGTCAGTCACTTGTTTTCAGTAAATGCAGTATTAATCATTGGGGATACAAATTCTATAAAGGACTGTTTGGGCTTGCCGTAATCTAGTTTACATTCTAGGAAAACTTTCACTGCTGAATAAAGTAGACTTCTCTTTCCCTACACTCTACATATCTTACTCCCTATAATGAAGTCATAATCCATATAATCTACTATTTAAATCTACTCTTTAAAAAGTTTGAGTAGATCAAAGAGAATTTTTTTAAATGACTGTAGCACCCAATAGCATCACTGTTTTTATTGAGTGCCTTTAATACTGTACAAGTTGGGGGTCAAGAGTTTGGGGCCAAGAAACTAACTCAGTGGCACAAAATCAACAAGTGATGGTCCTGGGATACAAACTTGAGTCTGTCTGACTCACAACATAAAGGATTTAAGCAACATACCTTTTAAGTCCCCTGTTTCACTACTTTCCCTACCAACTGCTGATGTGTTGTTTTTTCTTTAGCTTTCTCAGATAACTAGAGAACTACCATAGATTCCATCCCCCAATGCTATTTTAAATCAGAATTAAATTAGCCCTTGTCTTCCAGAAATGACACTCTCATTGCATATATGCGTTTAGTGGTTATTATAGTCTGTCAACATAACATAGTGGTCTGAGACTCACTATTTTAGAATTTGAATATAAATAAGCCAAGCTACCTTGAACAGAGACAAAAATATGAACGATACCTACATCAACAATTAAGAAGTCCAGCCAACACCAGGCATTGGTGAAATATGTTTGATAGCCATATGCCACCCATTTTAGAAGCATTTCCAGAATGAAAATGTAAGTGAAAACCTTGTCAGCATATTCCAACATCGTCTTAATCGTCTTTCGCTGATCAATATATATATCTTCAAATGCCTATAAAGAAAATGTTACACATTATTAGCTTTCAAAAATAATTTACTCCATAAGCTATTTAAAAAATCTAATCATATGCATATGACATTTCATTGGAATAGGAGGGCAGAGAAACAGTAGTTACTGTTATTTTTTTTTTTTCCTCGCAAAGGTCTTTTACTTATTTAATCAGGGGAAAGACTATTGGTGGAAGAAAAAGAAAAGTATGATTCCAATGAATTAATTTGACTTAGTCAGGAAATAGTTCTTGATGTTGTATCCTGATTTGGCCATCCCAACTTGAAGTTATATATTCCTTTTGTTTCATTTATTTTGCTTCCTTCTATTGGCTTTTTTTTTTTTTTTTTTTTTTTTTTTGCTATAGAAAGGAGGTTGAAGTAATAACGAAAGCTTGTGCTTTTGTAAAGCAGAAATTGTGATTGATCTTTGCACTCTCCAATTTGACTAAATAGTTGGGTTCATCTGCTTTTTTGTTGTTGTTGTTGTTGTTTTAATAGTTTATGTTTCTCAACAGACATACAGCGTGACAATGATTAAATGAAATTACTTTTCATTTAGATTCTAATATATATTCTTCTATTATGAACCTCTTGATGTTTCACTTCTAAGTATGCATTCCTTTCAATGGTGAAAGACTTCTAAAGTAGCGGGTAGAAAATATTTCTTTCTTCAGAAAAATTACAGGTAAATATATGTCTGTGTTAGAATTATAAAAAGTTAAAGAAACTTGTAACACACTTGCATTTCAATCAGGCAAACTGTGTTTCTCTCTCTTTCTCTTTTTCTATCTATGGTATTTCCTTTGTGTTAGTGTTTCCCTAAAATGCTATCTGTATGTTTTATTTATATTTTTATAAATAATTTTCCTGTAAAAATAAATTGATTCTGATGAAGTGAGCACCTTGTTATAAAGATAAACCCATCCTTAAATGAATCTCTTGGGCATGCTGCCCAATATTTATTGTTACCAACTTTCATTATTTCCTAAGTAGCACAAAAATAGTGAGCACACAATTGGAAAAAGACAGAGAAGTGGTCCCTAAGGACTTACTACTGTCCATCAAGAGATAATAATAATAAATACCATTTGGAAACAAAATTCATCAGAACTCAGAGAATATATATTCCCATCCCAGGGCTTCCAATAACTTTTTTTAAATTAAACAATGAGTAATTGAATATTCACATCCTTTGGTGTTAATGAGTAAGCTGAAGGGCTACACTTTCTGGGCTATTTAATAGTAAGCAAAAATTAATGATTAGCTTCTTAAAATTATATTTACATACATAGTAGAAGTTAATCCAGAAATATAGAGTTATAGAGTAAATCTATAGAAGATACAAGGTGGGATAATTAAAAATGCATTGGATACTAAGACAATGAAACAAAGGATTAATAAGTCATCAGTATTAGAATGTTCTAAAAATTAGTGCTGTATCACCTTTTCTTAATCTCACTCACCAGAGCACCACTACTAAGGAGAATCATGAAAACAATGAAGGTCTCAAACCAGTTATGTTCAACTATTCGGAAACACGTCCTTCTCAGGTTCCACCATTGTTTTCCTCTACCTTCTTCCACATTGATTTGACAACACTTGAATCTTTGTACACAGCCTGCAGAAAGTGTTGAAATAAAAGTAGATAAAGTATCTCTGCTTCCATAATATCCTTTAGCAATGTCCTTGTCTTGTCTTTTTATTACTATGCTCATCTCTGTCTTGCTAGCATAGCTCTCTAAGCCTAGAGTAGTAAGAGCACATTCATCAGCTGTGTGAAGTTGTGGAAACATTCAGCCACTTTAAATGGTGCCCTAGCGGACAGTATTTGCTTTGTCTGCCTCATAGTGTTATTGTCCAAGAGAAACTTTGTAAATTACAAATAAATGTGAGGTAGCTTTTCCTTGTACCATATCATCCTGTTGCACTCTGTTGAAGTCACTCCAGAAAAGAACTTTAAATTGGACATTAATAATGTTAAGCAGAAAACTTCCCTTTTATAAAGGATATAGAGTAAAAATGTAGATCTCTTCCAACAATGCTGCATTTGTTACCATTTAGGATTTTTTGTGATGTGCCTAGAAGGGCTTATGTAATTTGCAAAATTAATTTAGTTCACTAAAATCTAATTTGTATGATTTGGCTTTGACTTTTCATTGCCTTCCTCACACATTGCTTTCACTTAGTCTAAATGAAATCAACAGGTACTTCTGAGTACCACTGTAAGCACAAAGGCACTTAGGTACACACACAAAAAGGCACAGAACATGTACCTTACTTCCAAGAACCTTACCAAAAAAAAATCTGGTTTTCAAAAAAAAAAAAAGAAAAAGATATAAATACAGGATCCCTGCTCCAAAGCAAAAAAAAAAAAAAAAAAAAGGAGGGAAAGATATATTTGAAGAAAAAGGAGAAAGGGAATGAATGGAGAAAAGGAGGAAGAAAAGAAGGGAAGGAGGAAAGAAGGAACTAAGGAGTGAAGGAATGGAGGAAAAGAAGAGAAAAAAGATAGTAAAGTAACATGTAACTGTTCAAAAAGAGAGTTTTCATAGGATAATGTATGTTATCGGGTAAATTAAATGGAAATACTTCTTACAGCCATTCAGAGGAACAAGCTGCTGTTCCACCATGGTCAGATGAGGGCAGTTTTGAAAAGGACATTAAGTGATATGCATGATTTGTATAGGGAATAGAAGACTGAAGGTATACTAGGCCTATGAAAAAATAACATCAAATAGAAAGTATGCATATTTCCAAACCTCAAATTCCCAGGGATATCAGACCACAGGAAATATTAGTTGTAGGAAAAACATATCTCTTCTATCTATTGCCCATACTGCACCAGGCTCAACTAGTGACTGTTTAGGTATAGAGTTTCAAGGGCAGTATTTATTCCTCATTTCATCCAACAATTATTGGAAACTGATGTTTTCATTAAAGAAACACAATTTAGCACTAGCAATCCATTTAGTTTTAGCAGTCAGAAAGTTACTTTTAAGGCAAATCCTGTGTAGGATCATTTTCAGTAGTGTCTAAGATGCCAACTTATTGTGAAATCACTACTTAATTTAAAAATATAAGTTAGAAGTTTTGATGGTACTAAAATATTTTTCCTCCATGTTCTTAATCTCTTCCACATATTGGGCAGATATAATGAAAGCATGACACTAGACTTTAAGTTTTTTTGTCTGTCAACATACTAGAGGTGATTGAATTATATCTATTACAAAGTGCCATTTTATTATATGTGATTTATTTTAGCTGACCAACAGCTAAACAAGCTGCACTCCAAATGAAAGATTAACATTAGGATTCTTTTCTTTACCTTCAGTGAAACAAGCTTCCGGTTCAAGGGTTTCTTCAGGTTCCACTACGGGCTGTTCTTCTGCAGGTGCACCGATGTCCACAGTGCTACCTTCTGATGAGCTACTGCTTTCATTCAGTTTCTGTAAGTGAGATGGACATAGAAAGTAAAGTCCTTCAATTTTAGTAATAAGTTGCTTGCCAAGAAAGGATTATTACTATGAATTTGTTTTTTATTCTTCTTGAGGTAGAGATATCTTTAGAGAAAAAGAGAGATTGAATAAGAGGAAGAAATAAGAAAATCATTGTCTGTGCTAACCCTTTTACCATAATTCACAATGTAAGCATGAAATCAGATTGCTATGTTATGAGGTTACAAAAGGCCATCAGCCACGTGTACTGAGCAAAACACTGCCTTGTGGATTAGAGAAGCAGGGGACAGAAGGAAGAGAAGAGGGAGGAAGAGAAAGGGAAAAGGAACAGGAGAGTAAGGGATAAGGAGCAGGAGAGAAAGAGAAACCTTACCTTAGAAGAAAATAATGTCATTAGGTTATTCTGCAGTTTAATGTTTGACTTTACATATTTCTTTAACAATGTCTTACCTGTGTGTACAAATACTACCTGTTGTTTTCACTTATGTTACTAAGATTCATGGTTAAGGTGTTCAGAGTTATTTACTATAAATGTGGTCGTTTGGAGAGAAATTGTTATAAAATATGTCAAAAATTACATCACTAAACAACCTTAGAGATATTAAATAGACATCTTCAATTTCTGGCAAATATTTTAGAGCCTGAAGTGTTGTAAAATGAGATAGTGTGTGGGAAAATTCAGTTTCCTCTGACAAATCATGTTTATGTTAATATGCCATGTGAAACTGAAAGAACAAAATCTAGTTAAACAACAACAACAATAACAATATCCTTCATATTTTGACAATAGTGATGGGATACACATTTCTCTTTCTAGAGTTCTCAGAAGGCAAAGATGGCAGAGATAATAGAAAATATTAACTAACATATTAAGATAGGAAAAACTCATGACGCTCTTTCTGAAGACCAGCAAACTGGCTTATAAGTTTTTGGCAAGTGTAATTAATTCATTAATTTATTCAACTAATATTTTTTGAACACCAACAATATGCTACCAGCTGAGTATTCACTGATAACTGAAATATCTATTGTCCTTATTGGAGTATCAAATCTATTACAGTATTTTCTAAACTTCAGGCTTATGTAGACCCGACAATAGGCATTCAAGTGCACATAGCAACAAGCCATTCAACCCGTTATCACAATATTGTAAATAGTAAAAATTAAACACAATATTAAAATTGTTAATATGAATTTCACATACATAGGAGAGTGTTGATATTTCAGTAAAAGTTTCACCAAAATATTTGTATTTGCTTGAAGAAGGATAGCTTATATGTCTGGGTCCATATCTAGTTGCCTTCTTTCCTTCCCTTTTAATTTCTTAAAATAGAAAAACTTACCTGACAATTACAGAAAATTAGGACCTATAATGGCATGTAGCTCTGTCATAGCTCTGTGAATTCAGGTTGAAGATGATCTTTGAAATTACAAAATATTTCTCACTGAAGACTAATTTCAACATTCTAACACATATTAAATAGGCCTGCATACTATGCTCAGAAGCTGAAAAGTTGATTGTTCAACATGATAGACAGTAGTAAATAGATCATAATCTACTTTTGGGTTGCATTTAGCTTTGACTATCTTTGTGTTCTGTTCTAGCATTTGCACTGAATTTAAAACATATCCAGGAATAAGTCATTGGTTTCTTCCTCTGACAAACGAAGAGAATCACCTAGTGGCAGGCGTTAGTCGCATTCTCAATCAAACTACTCATAACATCACATGATCTTCTGAAGAAATTCTTATGTCTTATTCTCAACATTACACAGATTCATCATTTGGCCATAAAGTGATAGGCTCAGACTTGTCACTTCAACAAGTGCCTTCATATTTTAAAAATGACCTTGATTGGCACTATCCGGGACATAATGAAATTCATTACATACTTTATAAAAACCATGTGAGCAACATTTCATCACCCATTGTTCTTCACTGTAGAAAAGCAAATGCCCATTCTTCATGAAACAGTTAGAGAATGGAATTTGAGAATTTTAACAATTTTCGCCAAAATTAATTAAGAACTAGAAAGGATATTATTTCCTGTGAATAAATTTGTATGGAGAGGCATTCAGGTACAAAGAATTATAATAGCAAATCTACCTTCTATATATATAATTGTTATCTGCTAGGTCTGATCCCCACATAGTTTTCCAGTCTATATCAAGACTCACAAAATAATTGAATATTAGCATAAAAATCTACTCTTCATCAGTATAGGTTGTCAGTAATAAGCAGAACAAAAAGTTGCTGAGTAATTAATCTTCATGTAAGTGCCACACATAAATGATTGATTCTTTGCACATAAGTGTTTTATCCAATTGTAAGGTAAATTAGATCCTGGCATGAACATGTACATAAAAATTGTTCTTCCTTGATTACTAGTAATATCATGCAATTGTTATTGCATGATATTAAAGTATACTGATACACTGATAATAAAGTATTGCCAATAACTAGTTTTGCTTTTTTGCCAACCATATTTGTTTTCTTATGAGGAATACTACTTTTAATGATACCTCTGAAGCAATGATTTTTATTCTGCCTTTAAGTGAAACCACTTATTCATTTTATGAATTAAAGCATTGTTTTTTACTTTTTCTAAGACAAAGACTTATCTGACTTACCTAAGTTGTGACTATTTTCTGTGAAAATTACAAGAACCCAAAAGACCTTATGTTACTTTTTGACACATTTTCAAAATGGCATTCTCTGAAGAAGACAAATAGATCAACAGTTCAATAAGTTTTAATATTCAGATATTCATCTTATATTTCTTATTTAGACATTTATTTTTAGGATGCTTACCTAAGATGGTCACTCTTACAAAATTACCTTTTAAAAATACATGTAGACTTATGGTTCTTCTGATGTTTTTTCATTAGAGTCTCAATTCACAAAAAAACCTGAGTTTTAAGTTTATATGATTTCCATTCCTATTTTATCCCTTTGAGTTACTCAACCAAGATAGTGTAATGATGATGTAACACAATACGAGAATAACATCAAAATGGAAAATTGAACAATGTAAGAGTTGGCATGCAATTGGACATACACAAACTCTACCCTGTCTACTAAATGTTAGGAAAGTAAAACTTACTACTAATTTTAAGTACATGAGCAAGCGCTTGTAAGTACCCATAGTACATTGGTAACTCTTGAAGAATGTAGTGGATATTAATAACATTATAAGATTGTATGAACTGTATGATTGTATGAACATTACAAGATAATATGAACTCTAAATTATCTTATATTTAAAATGTTAAATGTTTCTGAATAACTTTGCTATTTCATGAGGACTACTTTATAAACAAACTGGTACCATGGGTGGGCTGTAGATCCAGGAATTGGTGAATAGTGTTACTTCTCCAAATTGTAAAACATTAATGGCAAAGCCAAAGATAGTCACAATGGATGGATACAATATACTTCTAAGTGTGCTTTCTTTTTTTAATGCATAGAGCTTGGAGTCACTCCATATTTCAGAAATTTTAAGGTGATTTAAAAGATGATCAAATGCCCTTATTAGCATTCCATTGGAATATCTGCACTTGGAAAATTTGCAGGTCTAGACAAATGATCTTCTACATGTTTACAAATTAATTTTAAAACATTTTTAAAGCAATATAAGTATATTCTACAGTCTGTCTGAACTACTGTAGGAAAGTGGAGGTGTGCCTAATAATACTCAAATTTAGTATGCTCTCAATCTAAGTAATGACTTTTTAAACAATCTTAAACATACTTCTTTAACCAAATTCCTGATTCTGCAATATCACTCTTTCAGCACCCAGACTCAAATTTTTTGGTTTACTTTTACTTATTTCAAACATTGGCAGTAATCAAAAGTCAGTTTTCCTTATTTTATCTCTGAAATAACTATTTTCTCAGTCACATTCCAAATTCCTATGAAATTTCTGTTTATTCTTGTTACCTTTTCTTTGTTTAACTATAAATAAAAATGGCCATCCTCATTCTAGCCTCATGTGACTTAGACCTTTGTGGTCCACAAAGCTTAGTGTATGTATGGTGAATGACTAACAAACATTTGGTGAATGAATGAATAGATGAATACCTCTGTTTCAGATATTAGTGATGGATGAAGTTTTTGTTTTCAACTTAGAGTTCCAATCAAATCTCCCAAATTAGTCTTTCACAGATAGAAGCTGTATGTTAATCAAGGTGAACTTCTTTTTTTTTTTTTTTTTTTGAGACAGAGTCTCGCTCTGTCGCCCAGGCTGGAGTGCAGTGGCGCAATCTCGGCTCACTGCAAGCTCCGCCTCCCAGGCTCATGCCATTCTCCTGCCTCAGCCTCCCAAGTAGCTGGGACTACAGGCGCCCGCCACCATGCCTGGCTAATTTTTTGTATTTTTAGTAGAGACAGGGTTTCACCGTGTTAGCCAGGAGGGTCTCTATCTGCTGATCTTGTGATCCACCCGTCTCGGCCTCCCAAAGTGCTGGGATTACAAGCGTGATCCACCACGCCCAGCCCGAGGTGAACTTCTTAATGTTCTCTGACTTTTTCTCCTAGTGATTTTTCCTCCCATCATTGCAGAAGAGTAATAATTGCTCTCTTATTTAAACCCCTTTCAACAGTTTACAGGTACTACTTTGGGCACATATTTTATTATAACTTCTCTTCGTTCTAATGGACTTACAAAATTCATGACACTTGCAGTTTTCTCAGTAAAATACAATAACTGATGACCTTGATGTGCAAAAATTGCTCAGGTAGTTGGCTACTGCCTAGGATATCTGCACATTTCTATTTTCACCAGCTGAATGGTATGCTTATCAAGAATAAGTTATGTTTATTTTCAAATCAATTTACACTATTCTAAAATACTGTAAGTGTGTAATTTAATCTTGTAGAATTTGAAAAATGCATTTAAAAAGTGTTGTTGTATTTATAAAAACTAAGTCAAAATCATTGAATAAATGTAATACCAGTAAATCCCCCACATAGATACATGTACATTAAAAAACCATACAATTAGGTGTGAATATTTACTTTTTAAATAGTTACAAATATAAATTTCTGGGAAGACACTAAATTCAGGTTGCTTTATATGATTCATTAACATATTTGTCCTCTGGGGGGAAAAAAACTAAACAGAAATAATAGATGATGAATTACAAGTGCAGCTGATGCTAAAACATTGATGTAGCACTCCAAACAATGAACCCATGCTGGAACAAGGCACCTAAAGTGACATTTTTATACATGTCATTTTTATTTTGTAAATAAATGGAGCAGTTGAATGTTTGGGATCCAGAGAAGTGTATACATCTTTCAGGAACAATATATGATTAAAAATTAGATTTAAAAAATGGTATTCATATTTGACTTAAGCTCTACTTCCCAAGTCAGCATTTTGCAAAGGGAGGCTGGTAAGCCACATCATGGCTAACCCTTATGATAGACCCTGATTCTCATAATAGTAAGAAGAATTTTCCCCTACTTTCAAATCATAATAACATCAGAAAAAGTGACATGTGACTATTAGAAAGATTAAACCATAAGCAATGGGGCTTATGTCAATGAATTACTCTAGATAAACTATGATAACCTGAGAGAAGTGTTAGTGCTTTTTCTAGAAATTTATATATAATGTAAATAAATGAGCATTAGTGTAAGAAAGGAAAGAAAAACAAACAAAATTAAATAAGTTCACAAGTGACTGAACTAAACTGTTTTTAGCCAAAACATGGGGAACAACAAGAGTTTTGATTGGCATGTTAAATAAGGAATACAATACAGAAATTGAAATTAAATTAAACAAATAGTAAACCTTTTACATAGTCAATAGAATAAAATAAATAAAAACATTAATATAAAAGTCACCCAGACCTTCTCAAAGATGATAGTAAGTTTATAAAAACAAGAAAGGCATTAAGCTTAAACACATAATTTGTATAAATTATTTCTAAAATGCTATATGCTTAGTCTTTAATGTACTTTAGAACTTAGAGGAAGTCTATCATCTGCAGATAATAAGTTGTACAGCTAAATTTCAATCAACAATTATACCAGCATTCAGTATGTATGTTGCAATGAAAGGCATCTGTCCTACTAATATTACAGAAGAGGTGTTTCCAGCCAATGTTCTCCAGAGATCTCACTCCAGCCTTAAGTGGCTGAAGGCTTTAATTCAAGCAGGGAAGTTCCACTTTCATCTAATTTATGCATGATACATGGAAAAAATTTGATTAAAATATTATTTAAAATATTGGAAAACTCCCTATAGTCCCAGCTACTTGAGAGGCTGAGGCAGGAGAATTGCTTGAACTTATAAGTTTGGGAACAATTTCAGCATTATAGCTGGATCCCATTTCTAAAATAAATAAATACATAAATGAAAATTTAAAAAATTTTGAAAATGTATTGGAAAACCATAATTGAATCAAAATTTGGGGAAATGCATGCCCAAATTTAAGATGATGATATTAAATGAAAGAAAAAATATGTGTGGTGAATATAGGGGAAATTATGTGGAATTTAGTATCATGAATTTCAGTGGAAAAAAGGTGATAAAATGAAAAAAATCTTCAAGATTTAGCAATTTCAGATGAAACAACTTGGCACTAAGCTAATGCAAAGAGCCATTATTTTAAAAAGGCTCTTAACGTTTAGAATTTGTCACCAACACCACTAGTAACTGGGTGGGGGGCGGGGTAATACCAAGTGAAGAGACAGTATCTTTGTGGGTATTAAAAAAGTTATTTCAGGGGTTTAATCTATAAACTTGAAGAATTGACAGTATGTTGAATGACATGTAAGAATCTCTTCTTTATGTCTGCAAACATGCTTTCTTCATGATAGTCTGTAGTAAGCAGAATTCTAAGATGGTCTCCAAAATTTCTGGCCACTGTTGTCATGCCCTTGTATAATCCCCTGCCCTTATGTATGGGCAGGACCTGTGACTTGCTTCTAACCAGTACAATGTGGCAAAAGTAATGGGATGTCATTCTGGTAATCATGTCACACTGAATCATTTTAGAAAAGTTACAATGTTTTCTTTTTTCTTCAAGAAATAAATAATTAGTAGTTCTGACTTTTTAATGTTAAGTACCAACAACCAGGCTTACAGAAGCAGCAAAATGTGAAAGCTTTGCTACGTGAAAACATATACTACCAATCAGGTAAACTTGACAAATTATACTCAGGTTTTTTACTAGAAGCTGAGAGGGGTTGGAATTGAACATGACCTCAGAAAACTGCAATATTCAGATTGGTAAAGTAGACCTGGATAGTATAATTGATTTGGCAAAAGCACACAATAGGTTAAAAAAAAAACAAACTAGGATGCAAAATTCTCAACTTTAAAGCTCTTTTTAAATTCAACATGGTGCCTCTATGAATATTTTATAGCTATACCTCATTACAATAAGTATGCATATTGGTCATTTTATTTGCATATATGCAGAATATGTGTATACATTATCATGTGGTAAAATGATCCATATATGGAGTAAATAGATGATGTAAATTACTTTATACAGCCAAACCACATCTGTCACTCACCATTTCTGAATTGACTATTCCAAGAACTTTTAAAACAAGTTATGGCCTCCAGTGGAGCCAACAACCTTATTTTTTCACCCTTCTCCTGGCCCAGGCCACAGTAGTGGAAAGAAAGCCACCAACAATAAACTGGAAAGAAACCCAGACCTGGTTTGACCTCTTACTTTCTGTGTGGCTTTGCTCAAATAATTCTTCCTTTAGCCCATTTTTTAAATATGTAAAATGAAGAGATGATCTTTAAAGTTCCAGCTTTAATTTTCTATGACTTTGTAGTGTTTCAGAATTTGAAATGATACATTTGGACAGTCTTAAATCCAAGAGAGATGTGAAGTGAGGACTGATGAGAAGGTGATGAGGGAGCAGATCTGGACTCAGGAGGAGAAAAGGATGAGGAAGTTCAGAGTGGGTATGGCTGCTGGGCCTGCACAGTCTGGGTAACATGTTGGGACTGTGGCTAAAAAAGTCCTGTGATCAGTCTGGTCAACATAGTGAGATCCTGCTGTCCCTACTAAAAAAAAGAAAAAAAAAATGGTGGTTTTTTTTTTTTTTTGATACGGAGTTTCGCTCTTGTTGCCCAGGCTGGAGTGCAATGGCGCAATCTCGGCTCACTGTGACCTCTGCCTCCCGGGCTCAAGCGATTCCCCTGCCTCAGCCTCCCAAGTAGCTGGGATTACAGGCACCTGCCACCATGCCTGGCTAATTATTTATATTTTTAGTAGAGACAGGGTTTCACCATGTTGGCCAGGCTGGTCTTGAACTCCTGACCTCAGGTGACCCACCTACCTCAGCCTCCCAAAGTGCTGGGATTACAGTGTGAGACACCGCGCCTGGCCAAAAATTTTTTTAAATAGCTGGATGTGGTGGTGCATGCTACTTTGGAGGCTGAGGTGGGAGGATGGCTTGAGCCCAGGAGGTTGAGGCTGCAGTGAGCTGTGGTTGCGCCACTGCACTCTGGCGTGGATGACCGAGTGAGGCCCTGTCTCAAAAAAACAAACAAACAAACAAATAAATAAATGAAAAATCCTGTGATCATCTCTGACCAAGGAGAAGCAAATAGCTATTCCCACCTTAGAGACAAAGAAACCATCCACATGTAGCTGGGCTTTTAATTTCACTATTAGCTGTATATGAAATATTCAATTACTCAACATTTATTGAAAGATACCATGTTCTGAGATTTGTGTTAAGTATCTGTCTCATGGATCTCCTTCATCAGCATAATGCATTATTTACCTGGGTTTTTGTTTTGTTTTCCTTTTCATGTTTTGCTTTTGTTTCTTCTTTTTTATTGGCCAAATTGAAAACCAGAAATTACACTACCATTGTTTTGATATTAACTTATTTGATAACAATTAGGAGTAATATTTCTTAAGGTTTGTCTTCCAGTTATATTTTTTATGACTTGTCTCTTTTGACTATTATTTGTTTATTTGAGACAGGTCTCATTCTGTCACCCAGGCTGGGGTGCAGTGATGCAGTCACAGCTCACTGCAGCCTCTACCTCCCAGGTTCAAGCAATTCTGCCTCAGCCTCCCAAGTAACTGGGACTACAGGTGCATGCCACCACACCTGGCTAATTTTTGTATTTTTTGTAGAGACAGCATCTGATCCTCAGGCTGGTCTTGAACTCCGGAGCTCAAGCAATTCACCCACCTTGGCCTCCCAAAGTGCTGTGACTACAGGAGTGAGCCACGGTGCTTGGTCTTTTGCCTATTTTTCTATTGGAGTACTAGTGTTCTTATTTGATTGCAATTGCTCTTTACACATAGAAAATCATTTGAGTTTTCCTAACAAGGATTATTTGCCAAATGTATTTGTTTTCTGTGTCTGTGTAACAAATGAGCATACACCCAGCATCTTAACATACATTCACCAACTCACAGTTTCTGTAGGTCGGAAGTCTGGCACTGCCTAGTTGGATTCTCTGCTCAGGGTCTCATTGAGATGATGTCAAGGTGTTGGCTGGAAATCCAGTTCTTTTCCAGGGCTCAGGATCTTCTTCCAAGTTTACTGTCGTTGGCAGAGTTCATTTCTCATAATTATAAGACTGGGCTTCCTACTTTCCTGCCAGCTCATGGCCCAGAACCACTCTCAGCAACTAGAGGCCACCCATAGTCTCTGGCCACATGGCTGCTGTATGCAATTTACAATATGGGTGTTTGCTTTTTTCTAGGCCAGGCAGAGCATATCTTTTCAGCTTCCTCTATGTGATAGCAGGAGAAATCACTGTGCATTTAAAGAGTTTGCCTGATTAGGTCAGGCCCACCCAACATCATCCCCCTTTTTGTCATAAATGTAATGTAATTAAAGGGTGATACCATATCCAGAGGTTCCAACCACACTCATGGAGTGGGGATTATACAAGGGCAAGTGTCATTGAGATCATCTTAGAATTCTGCCTGATACACCAAAGTTTGTGTGTCTTACTGATTTTTTTTTCCTAAGAACCATAACCTGTTATACCAATATTGTCTGCTACATTGATAATTCACTATTTTTCCTCTTTATGTATATCTTCTTCCTTTTTTGTTCCTTTTCTGATTTCTCAAAGATATTTGTTAGGTTCTTTCATCCCTTCTTAATCATATTAGTAATATTAAGTCATATTAATGACTACTTGGTCTTCTTCCACAAATTTTGACATAAAATGCTTTTATTTTTGAAATAGCTATTTTGGTATTTTATTATGCTTTTATTCAATATTTGTTTAGGAGGCAATTTCTTAATTTTCAAATGGTTGGAATTCTTTCTATCAATTTATTATTAATTTCAGGCTTAACTACATTGTGACTGGATAACCCTATATGCCAGCTATTTTAAATTTATTGAGCTTTACTTTGAACTCCAGTATATGGTTACTTTTATAGAAATATTCCATGAACCCTTGAAAATAAAAATTTTCTGTAAATATGTTTTTTGAGATAATATACAGTCATATTTACTTTTGCTATTAATATTATCCAAATTCTAAATGTTGTCATCTATTTTTTAAAATATTTTACCATAGGCTAAAAAAGTTGTATTAAAACCTTCATAACCAGTATATTTGCATCAATATATTCTTACAATGGTTGAGATAAAAGATGAAGTGGTCCAATTCTTTATTTGATTGGGATAATAACACTATTATTATTAAATACTCAAAAAGGGAAGGAAAAGCTCCTCTTCAGATGTGTAGGAAAAGTCCACCTCTATGTTAGCACATGAAATACGAATTCAGATAAAATTCTAAAGAAATTCAATAACGGCAAAACTAAAATATTCTCAAATAAGTATTTTTACAGATTTAAAAATCAGTAAGGCCGATTAATTTTTCCTTTTTTGTTCTTAGATTGAAATTTAATTTCATTTTGAAATTTGCTATTCACTAATAATTTGTTCTCACTGTTTTAGAGATTAATGGAATATTTCTCTTTCTTTCTTTCTTTTTTTTTTTTTGAGACTGAGTCTTGCTCTGTCGCTCAGGCTGGAGTGCAGTGGCGTGATCTCGGCTCACTGCAAGCTCCGCCTCCCGGGTTCATGTCATTCTCCTGTCTCAGCCTCCCAAGTAGCTGGGACTACAGGTGCCCACCACTGCACCCAGCTAATTTTTTGTATTTTTAGTAGAGATGGGGTTTCACCGTGTTAGCCAGGGTGGTCTCGATCTCCTGACCTCGTGATCCGTCCGCCTCGGCCTCCCGGAATATTTCTTAAAATCTATTTTAATGTTTATTAAACCATGAATCAACCTTAAATTTTACCAATTTCTAAATAGACTAGTTTATTTAAGAATATGTATATTTTCACACATGAATCTTAATAGCTAAATTATACACTTATACACTGACTTGTATCATCCATGTATTTTTGGCAGGCTGACTTAATATGTGAGCTGACAGAATGCAGAGACCACGTTGTATATGAAGCATCCACTTTGCCTTATACACCAGGGCATTCAATAACCACTTAATAACTACAACCCTGATGGTAAGAGCAGTTTTCCTCTGCAGTGGATTTATGCAAATTTCTTGTTTTTTAAAAATGCTCTTTACTATAGCAAATGATTTTGACCTTGAGGGTAAGGCAAAACAAAGCAAGGCAAAGAAAACTTTCTTCAATATTCTCTGAGAGTAAGTGATTAAATGCTTTTTTTCTTGTTCTCTGACTTGATCCTACAATGTTTATATTTTTATTTTTAAACTTGGTTTGTTATAAGGAGCTTATTTATAGAGTTTAGTAGGAGTTCAAATTATAATAAGTAATATAAATAAATCTGGAATTTAAGGGTCAAAAGCATACTTAATATGTGGTCATGCGATGTCTATATATTTGTATATGTATATATGTGTGTACATATATATATTTAATATATATATTTAACATACACATGTATATATTTAAATGTAACATATAAAGAATATTACCCAAAGTACTTATTTTTAAAGCTGGACAGGTACTATTTTAATGCTGGGTACTTTACTATTGTGACACATATATCTCCTAAGTCATGCTAAAATGAGGTTCTCTACAACCTCAGAAATGCTAGTATTAATATTTCATTGTGTACATTGTGCACTAGTAAATATTTCTATTGTACACTATGCATATTAAAAATTAAAATGACCCCTATTAAAGACTCTCAACAAAGGAAAATATAATATCAATGGAAAAGACACTGTAATGAGACTCAACATTTCCACAGGGCAGCTAGAAAACTCAAATATTAACTCATTAATTCCCACATTATTCCCAGTTGATTTCTTCATCAAGCTGTATGTTGAAAGGACAATCTTCAGTGATTATTCGTATTTACAAAATGTCAATTGTTTCTATTCTTTAGTCAAACACTTGCCCAGTATAAAAGTGAACGTGGAGGAATACGGCTCTAATATACTACTCTGAATTTTGCTTTTGATAGGTCACACATAAACTTTTGTATCAATAATTAAATATAAGGGAACAAAAGCAACATATTTCAGATATATTGAGTCAATAGAAAATCATGGCAATACAAAAAAATTGGAAAGAAAACAAAAAAATTCTGAAAAATTGCATTTATAATCCCCAAGCTAGAAACCAAAATGCAAATCAAATGAGTAATTTTCATTGTTAAATTCATTTTGCCAAATTGAGCACAGAGTTTCTATAATGTTATTTTGACATTGATTTTTAATGTTAAATTATAACATACTTAATAAGTGTCTACTGGGCAAATAAACTGTATATCTATATAATGAAAGAGTTGAAAGTACTACTGTTTAGAGGATCAGAGAAACTTGAGTTTGAATCACAATCACTGGTTTTATGGACTTTAACCAATTATTCCGACCTCCTTAGGCTTTAGGTTTCTAATTTGTAAAATGGTTCTTACTTCACATCCTTGTCATAAGGACTGAACAAGATAACACATGAATAACGTTTGGCGTATGCTTATTTGATAAATGGTAACAATTTCTGTCACAGTATTGTATTGTTTGTAATAGGTGTAATTATTGATATTTGAACTTTTTCACTACCAAAAATGTGCCAGGCATCAAAACTAGGACTTGAAAAATAAAATAGTGAACATAATAGACTTAGTATCTGCCCTCGTCGGTTCACAATCAGATGGAGGATACAGAGAAGCAATTGCCACACACTCTAATAGGAGTAGTATAGAGTATATTGAGAACACCATCTAGCTCAATCTGGGAAGGACAGGGTAGAATAAAGTGACATTTGGGACAAGAAGGATGTGGTGGGTGAGGATGAGTCAGGTGAAGCAGGATAGAGTAAGAGAGTATTCCTGTCAGAGAGAAAAGGTATAACGATGAGAACTGATAAAGCATAGGGAATTACATTGAATGAAAGATTAGTATAGCTGGGTGGGGAGGTGTGAGGTGTACTATTCCATGATACTGAAGGAGTCAGCGGTGGTCAGTTTTGCAGGGACTTGTACCCATGTTAAGTAGTATAGACTCCATACTGTGAGCAATGGGCAACTCCTGAAAGGTTAGGGAGGACAGAACGGTTACGGGATTTGCATTTTAGAAAGACCACCTATTGTTTTGTCAAGACTACACTAGTGAGAGGAGACCCGTTTGGAGGCTGTAGCAGTAAAACTGGAAGATGATGGAGGTCTGACACTGGGTAAGGGCCTTGGGGATGCAGAGAGGTGGACAAAGATAGGTAGCTTTGGCAGTTCCTAGTGATCAATTAGAAGTAATGGAGATAGTACTCTTGGGTTCCATGGATAGTACTCTTCGCAGAGAGTAGTTGCCATCTCTTAGAGACTATGTGCTTAGGTTGGAGATTGTCGTATGTTCCTTAACCCATATAACGTAAGATAAAAGTATTAGATGGAAAAATATCAGCAAAGCAACAAGTATATTTAAAATGCATATATATCAGTGATATAATTGGGAAAAAATGGAAATCTAGAAGTAACTGCCCATCACCTATTTATTCATTCATTTAATAAATATGTTGTATGTGCTGTGGACTTAAGGGAAGACAGGGTTAGTGTTTTTCCTGTTCTCAAAGACCTCATAAGCTAATGATACATCATAGAAGTTCTTCCTAATGATTTGGAAGACTCTTCCAGCAGCTTTAAACTCAGAAGGGGATGCTCCTTAAGCACAACTATCACACTCTGGGAGACTAAGTGCTCTCTAAGTAGAATTAGACCACCACAGGTCAGTGTGGGATGCAGAAGCAGATCAGCCTAAAGTGCAGGCCAGTACCAGAGGAACAGGACCTTTCAGGACTAAGCAGGAGGACTCTGAAACACTCCAGACTATGCTGTTAACCTATGCCCAATGTGCAGTGATTGGAAGTTAACACCAAATCTATAGTTGACACCTGTACCTAGTTCTTCAACAAATAGTATTATTTATTTCAGAACTATGCCAAAGAAAGTACATTTTCAGACACTATTAAGATTTAGTGTAGTGGTTAAGAGCGTGACTCTGGAGCAGACTATGGAGCAGACTGCCAGGACCAACCACTTACTGTTTGTGTAACTTTGGCAAGTTTTCCTTTGTTCAAAATACGTTTATTTTTCTCATCTTAAGGCTGGAATAACAGTGTGTCTTACGGCATAAAGACTGAATGGGACAATATATGCCCTGCAATAGTAGTTTGTCCATGGTGAACATTTAAACAATAGCTGTTATTAACATAACCTGAATTACAAGGACCTGACATTTTTACTCATTATTCTAGAGCTCACTCATCGCAAAAACAAATGTATTTCTTTTATAATTACTTTAGTAATGTGCCTTTTTTGTTCCCAAAAGGTACAACTTTAATAACTCAATTTATTTAAAATTTTTATTTAAATGGAATTAAGTAGTAATTTTCTTGACATCACCTTACACTTTTGAACATTTTTAACTTCCAAATAGCTTTTAGATCTTCATAACATTTCTATAAGCATCATAGGACAGATATCTCATTTAATAAATTAGGAAACGGGGTAATATAGATTTTGCGATTTGCTCATAGTAGAGTTAAGGCTTATAAGCTCTTAATCTAGTATCCATATAAATCAACCAAAACTCAAAAAACTATTGGGCAACTGTTATGCACCCAGCATTGTGGTAGGTGCTTCGGAGGATAGAAACGTTATAAAATACTATCCAAAACCAAAATAAATTTACTTTCTATTTGGGGAGATGAGATTTTATATTGTCTTTTGCATAGTCTTGGCAGTTTTGCCCAGCCTTCAAAGCTCTCTCAGATCTGTCCAATTCACCATTCTTTATTATTAATGTTCAATAAAAATTCATGTTTCTAGCTTATCGTTATTCCTACTATGGCATGAGTCAAGAAATTTTCTGAGGTTTTAAAAAACAATTCCTCAAATTACTTGAATGTACTTTGAAGGTTGAAGTCTCTTAGGACTTAAAGAGAGGATGAAATGTGACTCATGCTATTCCCTTTCTTCTTTTGGAGACCAATAGGAGGAAAGTGTAGAAAAAACAGCCCTTAGTTTGCTCTGGAATGGAGGATAGTTAGGTGTGAGTTCACCACAGATGTAAGAGGCAAAATAAATATGAGGTTCCAGTTCACCACATCTCTTCATACCAGTCTATTCTTGCTTCCTGGAAACCAAGACTCTTTACCTACATCTCATCCTCAGCTCCTGTGATTTACGCCCCCGGAATTCCAAACTACTAATTGTCTCCAAATACATCCTCTTGCTTCCTGTCTTTAGGTTTCTGCATGTTTGTATTTCCTGATTGGAATGCCCCTTAGAAAAGTAATTTTCTTAAATATTTTAAGGAGCTTACCATATCAAGAATGTAATCAAAACAATTTAAAAATAAACAGAAAATATAAAATGTATCACCATCCCCAGATAAACTTATAAAACAATTTATTACAGAGGGCAAAAGGCAAACAACAAAAAAAGACAAATAGTGGAGTATGTTACCAGTAGTACTTCTTGTAAGAAAACTTACTGGAACAGTGTGGAATGCAACTGGTAACAATAATAATGATGATTTATCAGATATTCTATATTAGGCACTGTGCTAAGTACTTCACATTTATTATCTCATTTAATACTCTGTCCCAGAAATGCAGTCAGTAACATTATGCACATTTTTGAGATGAGGAAACTGATTATTAGATAGGTAAAGGCACACAGTAAGCAGCTAAAATGAAATTATATAACCCAGTATCTGGCTCCAGAGTATAACCGTTTACCAACTTTATAACTGTGGCCTCACATGTCTAAAAACAAATATTTAGTGTATGAAGAATAAACAGCGGGCACTTGTAATTTTAACACAAGGCATTAATATAATTTTGGAGGTATTATAATGATGCATTGTAGATAAGTCATTACTGGAATTCAGGAATGGAAACAATAACATGTTCAAATGAAACTAGTCTAATAGAGGCCATGAAAGGTAACATTTTTGCATCAGTAACATATGTCTCAATATGAAAATTCATACTTAAAGGTTGAAAGTCATACACACACACACACACACACACACACACACATACACACACACA
Source organism: Pan paniscus (assembly GCF_029289425.2). NCBI lineage: Eukaryota > Metazoa > Chordata > Mammalia > Primates > Hominidae > Pan > Pan paniscus. Next base: position 68,687,439 of record NC_073262.2, read on the forward strand.
GATGCTCCTCAACTTACGATGGAGCTGACTCATGATAAACCCATTATAAAGTCGAATCATTAAGTCAAACCATTGTAAGTCAGGGTCCAACTGTAAATACACACACACACACACACACACACACACACACACACACACACACAGAGACAGAGAGAGAAAATCATTCCTTATAGCTTATTAGTATACTCCTTTAGTCTCCCTGGCATATGATAACTGATAAATAAATGAAAATAGGCAAAAAGAATAAAGGCTAAAACAAAAAGAACCAAAATGATGAGATTAATATACTACAGGCAGCATTCCTAATGTAGAACAAAGACTCTTCATCTATTGGGGCATCTGCTGTCAGCTTAATTCCTCTAAAAGCAGAATATCTCATAATTTGTGCCTTACTTTGATAAACAGAATACAGTATAAGACTGACGAAGCAATGAGGGCAAACAATATTGTGTGGGTTTATTTCTGACCAAGAAGAAAGGAATTGTGAAGTAAAAGTGCCAGGAAATTTGATACAATGTGGTAATCTGTGAAAGAATATAAAAAGAAAGCCAGATTCAAAAATGAATAAAAGAAATTGAAATGTATCATTAGGGGATAAATAGAAGTTTCAGTATTTAATTACAAATTTTCATCTGGATGAGATACAACTGCATTTCAACAGCAATTCATGTGGAAAAGATGAGAGATTATTACTTTCTTAGAAGGGTGGTGTAAAGTGACAAGGTAACATGGCTAACAAAAACAAAAACAACAAAATCTAACTCAAGTGAATCTTGAATCTAGAGAAAAAATTGGTCCAAAATAATTGGAATTAAAATGACCATCTCAAGTATGCTCTAATCAGAGAAAGTATTTATGAGAGCCCTTCAAAATGGTTTTATTAAGAAGAGTTGAATGAGCTGGAAAAGTTTGATCTGAGTGTCTACTTTGTACCAAACATGTTTAAGTAGGTCACCACATAAAAGGAGAGACATGCATGCATATAAGTAGCTACCCTAAAATATGATAGTACTTTGTAAGATGCATGAGTCAAGAAGATGCATTATTTATTACTATACTCTATGCCTTATATCTCTGGGAACCAAAAAAGAAAGCAATCTGTTCTGCCTAAGGTTGGGAAGGCTTCATTATCACTACCTTCAAAAAGCTGAAACAGTCTTTCTGAAGCTTAAGAACTCCTGGACTTCAGACACTATGCCCATGAACCAAGTGGGTGCATTCTAATTAGACAAGCAAAACATTAAAGTTCAGCACAGGTGGCAAAAGCTTCATTTACCAGGACTTCTCCCTCTGACATGAAATGTGCTCTAACGTTATTCTATTCTATTTCATTGGCCGGGTGCAGTAGTTCACACCTGTAATCCCAGCACTTTGGGAGGCTGAGGTGGGTGGATCACTATTTCATTAAAATTAAAAAAAAAAAAAAAAAAAACTGGCCTATTAAAGGGATTTCTCAAGTCTAACTAAACTATGACTCACAATTTGAGAAGCACCACATTAAATTATCTCTAAAGTTTCTATTACCCTAACATTTAAAATTTCAATTAATGCAATGTTCCAAGATATAAAATACCACAAAGTAGAAAGAAACAGAACTACCTCTAGTGCTTCAGTGGATAGTTGCTTTATAAAAAGGTTAGTGTTTCTTTTAGCCTTGATCAATATACAAAAACAATAAGAGTATGAATCATGTCAAATTTTTACAGAAAATGTATATCTTATGGATGGTCTTTGTAAGATAGTCTTTTTCCTTTTTAATATAACAGATAGCATATGGTAGCCATTAGTCCTCATCAAATGCTAAATGTAGGTTTAAAGATTCAAGACAAAGGAAGCTAGACTAGGCTATTACTAAATTTATTTTAACAGAAGTTCAGAAGCAATTTTATAAATATAAAGACAACAATTTTTCAAAAAATTAGCCTTCATCTGATTCCTTAGGAAAACTCAAATAAACAAAGTCTGAACTGACATAATATCCAAATTAAAATTTCTGTAAAAAAGTCCACAATATTTGATAAAAACAGTCTATTATTTTTTTTTTGTCCTGAATCTATTTCCATAGACATGGAAATGTGACAGGATCTATCTACTATTACATCTCTGCACTATATTTCTTTCCCTTCTCTCATCAAACAAATCTGAATTAACTAAGCAGCTCTAATGCTAGGGTCAGGGCAGCTGCTTCCAGCTCCAATATTAGCCCCCTACTCCTAAAAGTGGAGGCTGACCTAGATTATTCAGAGGCTCATTATAAACACTTGAAGCATCTTTTAAGGGATATAGTCACTAAATCAAAAGAATGTAACATACCTGTGGTATCTTCCATGGACAACTATCAAAATGCAATGGACATGATGATATCTAATAGAATTGTATCTCTAATAAAATGTCTTTAATGTATTCAATCCTTTAAAATATTTAGACTATACAGCCTAAAAGATGGGCACCTGCTGTTTTTGAGATTTCCAAACACTAAATGGGAAGTAAAGGTGCTTTGTTTTAGACTCCTTATTAATTATCTTATATATCCATTAGACTTTTAACTTAATATTTTAAAGTAGGTTGCTATGGATTAAAGTTTTGTCTCCACAAAATTCATATGCTGAAGCTCTAACCTTCAATATGACTGTATTTGGGGATAGGGCCTGTAAGGTGGTGATAAAGGTTAATGAGGTCATACAGGTTGGACTTTATTCTAATAGGGCTGGTGCACTTATAAGAAGAATAATAGACACCAGAGTTCTCTCTCTTTCCATGTACATGCATTGAGGACAGGCCATGTGAGGACGCAGCAAGGAGGTGGCTGTCTGCAACCCAAGGAGTGAGCCCTCACTAGACATTGATGCTGCTGGTATCTTGATCTTGGACTTTCCAGTTTCTGGACTATGAGAAAATAAATTTTGGTTGTTTAAGCCACCCAGTTATGGTATAGTGTTATGGCAGTCCAAACAGGCTAATGCATAGGGCAGTGTAATTTTAGTTGAAGGAGCTACAAGAATATTTCTTGTTGTTAAGTTCTCTTCAATGTACATGAGCCAATGTGATGCAAAAAGCAATAAACAGAACTTGTAAACAAGGGCTCTAAGTTCAACTCTCGGCACTCCCCTCACTAGCAACGTGACCTAATGTTCCCTAAGCTAATTTTCTTATCTGAAAAGTTAACATAATAACACATTTCTTTCCAGGTTATTGTAAGGATTAAATCTGATGATGTTTGTCTATTTGTTGGATCGTTCATTCATTCATCTAACAAATATCCATTACTAAGGATGAGAAAACTCACACATATACTATATTACCCTTTAATTTATCAGTCATTTCCAAGTTAAATCTTTTGTTCCTCAGTGAAATAAAATTTTACATGATGTCAAAAAAAGCTATATGGAAAATATATAATAATAAATACAGGCAATATAATGCATGTATTGTAAATGTTCCTCAATTTACAATGAGGTTAGTTCCTGATAAACTCATTGTGAGTTGAAAATATTGTACATCAAAACTTATTTAATACACCTAATTACCAAACTTTATAGCTTACCCTAGTCTACTTTAAACATGCTCAGGAAATTTAGATTAGCCTACAGTTGGGCAAAATCATCTAAAGGAAAGCATGATTTATAATAAACTGTTGGATAACTCAGGTAATTTCCTGAATACAGTACACTGTATGGTAAATATTGGTTGTTTATCCTTGTAATCACGTGGTTGACTGGGAGCTGCAGCTTGCTGCCCCTGCCCAGCATGAGAGTATATTGTACCACAAATTGCTAGCCTGGGAAAAGATCAAAATTCAAAATTTAGAGCATGGTTTCTAGTGAATGGCTATTGCTTTTGTATTATCATAAAGTAAAAAAAAAAAAAATCTTAAGTCAAAACATCATTAAGCTGAGGATCATCTGTATGTGTGTATATGGATATATGTATATGTATTCATACCTTCCCACACCTATAGAATCTTACCTCTTTGCTTTCTTCCAGATCCGATTCACTACTAAAGTCTTCCGTGTTTAAATTTTCAAAGTCAGATTCTCCTACAGCAATTGGTACAGTCACAGTAAGACTGGGGTTGTTTATGAATGACATGTAATCACTTTCATCAATAATGTATTTTTCAACACTGCTGCCAGTTCCTATACCACTTGTAGTTCCATTTACATCTTTAAGATAGTCAAGATCTTTCCCAATTTCTGTTGTATGATTGGACATACAACTGTCTTTCTTGTTGTTTAGATCATCAAGTGGTTTAATTTCATCTAAAATCTTTTGTTTCCTAATGAAGGACTGTTGAATAAATTCATATATTTTTCTTTTCACATAAGCTACTCCTTTGTGCATCCTATCCACAGCAATTTGGAGATTATTCATTTCATTATCATCATCAGTGGCTGCAAGGTTGTCTGCACTAAATGAGCTCAGAAGCAAGGCCAGAAAGAGATTCAGGACCTTAAAAACAACAAAAACATGATTATAATTTTACACCAATGTAGGGAAGAGCAGATTACAATCACTTATTCTTTCTTTTAAGTGTGGAAAAAACTCTAAGTTCTAAAACTTGATGAGAAGGAAACACCACAGCATAGTGATTAGAAGATGGGTGATCTGAATTTGTGACTGGCTCAATAGCACATCCTTGGACAAAGACATGATTTCTGTTGCTCTCAAGTTCTCTCATTCGTAAAGTGAAATTGAATGAGCTAATCTAAGGTTTTGTTAACTCTAAAATTGTATGACTAGAAGAAAACAGATTTATATGTGTACAGTACGAGAATTCTTAAAAATCACTAATGTTTCCAAGTATGCATTTAAATGCATTCTATAATTTTTCAATAAACAAAGATATTAAATTGGATGTCAATTGAAAAATAACCATTACAACTCAGAATGAAGATTAGGAGCTTAACATAGGCATTGACACTTGTTTTCTTAATCTATTATATTTCTCATACTTCATTGTTGACTAAGTAGAGCTGTTTATGAATAATCTCTCATATTTCCATGAGACTGGCACATGAATGTACATACCTTTAGAATATTTTATATATTACTATACTATAAACAGTAACACTCCAAATTTAAGAGAGATAAAGATTGATCAGTTACTCCATTATGGTAATCTCAGGCATCATTAGCCATTCGAGAACTGATGAACTCAGGTTGGCTAGTGCATCTGCCATATGACATAGAGTGATTGAATATCATATGCTGCAATGGGGCAAAGAAATGGCACAAGCATTATGAGCTCTTAAAGACACCACTTTTTAGTCCTAGTCTGGATGGTAATTTTGCATTTTCTTTCTACTTTTTTTAGACTTCTCTCTTCCTTGGCTCTGAATTTATAAAATGGTCCCAGCACATCCTTTTAGGCTCATCTCAATATGATACTCTATTGTAATTCACATAAAAAAATGTGATAAAGTGACAAAATAGAATTTGGTATAAAAAATGCAGGGGCACTGCTATATTGCTGTGTTGTTAAAGTGATAATATATCCAAGGTAATGGACTTTTAAACCAATAATCATAGTTTGTTTTTCTTTTTGACAAAACAGTCACCATTACATTATACTCTTTTTTTTATTATACTTTAAGTTTTAGGGTACATGTGCACAATGTGCAGGTTAGTTACATATGTATACATGTGCCATGCTGGTGTATTTCCAAAATACATATCTTAAGTGGGTACATACCACTAGGTTTCCAATCACCATGACCATCATGAAGACAGTAAGGCACATGGCTTGACCAGCAACCTCCATACAGTCCCACATGGTCTCTATCCACTCCCCACACAGCACGCGGAACACAATCAGGAAGGAGTGGAAGAAGTCATTCATGTGCCAGCGTGGGAGTTGACAATCACTGGCGATCTTGCAGACACAATCTTTGTAGCTTTTACCAAAGAGCTGCATGCCGACCACGGCAAAAATGAAGACGATGATGGCCAAGACGAGGGTTAAATTTCCCAGAGCCCCCACGGAATTGCCGATGATCTTTATTAGCATATTTAACGTTGGCCAAGATTTTGCCAACTTGAAAACTCGCAGCTGGAAAATGAAAGATTAATATATATTTGTATGATTCTTAAAAGCATTATATATATTGAGCTTTACCTAGAAATGGTAATTAGAATTCAATATCTTACAATATCTGATCTGCCCTAACCATCTCAGGCTCATGGCTAATTTTTGGACTCCCTAGGAAAAGCTGGATTTTCCATATTTTAACCATGTAGATCATTTTCTCTGACGGTGAATTATTTTTCTTTCCTTTTCTTTTTTTTTTCTTTTGTCACCCAGGCGGGAGTGCAGAGGAGTGATCTTGGCTCACTACAACCTCTGCCTCCCAGGTTAAAGTGATCCTCCTGCCCCAGCCTCCCAAGTAGCTGGGACTACAGGCACGTGCCACCACACCTGGTTAAATATATATATAGTAGAGACGGAGTTTCACCATGTTGGCCAGGCTGGTCTCGAACTCCTGACCTCAAGTGATCCAACTGCCTCAGTCTCCCAAAGTGCTAGGATTACAGGCATGAGCCACCAAGCCAGGCCTCTTATAGTGAATTTTTAATGAGTACTTGGAATCCAACTGTTCTTAATTTGTTTTATAAAGGTGGTTCTAAGGCCGGACATTATAATATTAACATCTGAATCTGAAATATCTCTGCTGAAAGATATTAATTTGCCAGTAGTGTGCAAAGTAACATCATACTGAGCCCTGATATAAGTAGAGAAAAGTGTTCATTATTCATTAATGCTCCTTAGGGGTATTCATGTAGTTACATCCACCTGCATTGAAAAACTTGGAATATTTCCTATAATTCTACAATTATTTTCCTGACTTGTAAGGATATATGTGTGAATTAATGGGCATGCTTCGTAATCCTACAGACTTTCTCTCCTTTGACTTTCGCAAGATGCATATTTTCCAGAGACAATTAGAAAAAGTTTCTGCATGCACATCTTACATCTGATTTTCATCCACTGCTACAAAGGGCTATATATATTTTCAAGTTACTATTAAAAGGTGATGCATTTTCATTAAAAATATTTTCTTAGGTCTAGAAATATTAACTGTAGTAATCTCTAGAAGCAATACTTAGTGAAAATAGCAACTGAGTAATACGTTAACCTTTACGTAACTATGTTCTTTGAAATAAAGGTTTTCGTAAATAATTGAGAATTTTTTTCCATGTAGGAAAAGTTTTTGACAATGCAAATGTTACAGAAAAACTTACAATGCTAATGGTTGTGTGGCAAAAAAAACTATGACATTGCTATGCAAGAACCCTGATTGTTAGAAAGGTTTTTGAATTTGGTGCTTTTTTTTTTTTTTTTTTTTTTTACCAATCGAAATGAACGGAGAACAGATAATCCTTCCACATTGGCGAGTCCAAGTTCTACCAGGCTAAGCGTCACAATAAAACCGTCAAAGATATTCCAGCCTTCTTGGAAATAATAGTAAGGATCCATGGCAATAATTTTCAGAAACATTTCTGCTGTAAAGATCCCAGTGAAAACCTAAGATCAAAACAAAATTAATCTAATTCCACCAGATAATAACATACATGACATAAGATTTGCTCTTAGAACATAATGCTTATGCTATTTTCCCACAATGATTCTATTACTAACTTAAATTTGTATGGCAATTTGTAGTTGATGAAAGACTTTCATATACATTATTTAATTTTATCCTTGTGGAAATGCGAAGTAGATAATATACAATTATTACTTTACAGATAAGGAAACTAAGGTCTTCAGATGGGTGGAATGACTTGCTTGATATCATACAGCAAGAAAATGGCAAAACTAGGATTTGAGTACAAGTCATCTTTTTTTTTTTTGAGACGAAGTGTCAGTGTGTCGCCCAGGCTGGAGTGCAGTGGTGCCATCTTGGCTCACTGCAAGCTCCTGGGTTCACGCCATTCTCCTGCCTCAGCCTCCCGAGCAGCTGGGACTACAGGCGCCCGCCACCATGCCCGCCTAATTTTTTGTATTTTTAGTAGAGACGGGGTTTCACCGTGTTAGGCAGGATGGTCTCGATCTCCTGACCTCGTGATCCGTCCGCCTCGGCCTCCCAAAGTGCTGGGATTACAGGCGTGAGCCACTGCGCCCAGCCCAAGTCATCTATTTTTAACAGTGCTCTTTCCATTATACCAAACTACCTTTTTGTCCAGACTTTATATAACACAAGTACTGACAACATTTTGCCCATGAGCACTTTTATTTATCTATAAGCTTATTCCTATTTCCCTCAAATCAGAGTTATACATTCTTATCTATTATACTAGGTGCATTACTATTGTCATTCTTTGTTATGCACATGAAAAAAATAAATTTACTTCTGTAGTATAAATAGTAGAACTTCAAAAATATAACTAATAAAATGCAGGTTGTTATGCATGATGCTTTTGTTTTCTACCATCAAAAATCCTAAACTTCAAACCAAATATTACAGGAAATGCATAAATTACTTTAGCTAGCTCTTTCCTTCAGCAAATAAAAGCTAGTATTCCTAAGTTGAATTGACTGGCAAACACTTTAATAATTTATGTTTTTGAAGCACAAAAAGGAAAAATTAAGTGGCAATCTTCACCAAAAATGACCTTCGTAATCATATAACACACAAAATGTACTGGAGGTTTTCAATAGTTCATGGTTTTGATATAGAATAGATGGATAAACAATACATGTACTACTTAGATCCTGGAAGAAGAAAAGCTGGAGACATTTTTGAGTTGTTAAATTATTTTTTGCAGTGATGATGACTAAGAAGGATAAAAGAGATCCACAATTTTATTTTAGTCTTCTACAGTAAGGGAAATTGTAATAATATCTCAAAAAGTATGTTCTTAATCTATGAGCTACTTCTGGATCCTGAAAAATTATAAATATTGCTGTTGACTTTTCAAGTAGTGCTGTAGGCCTATGCCTTTCTCAGTTTTTGTGAGCACATTAAGGGTCATTATTTTTGGCAAAAAAGTAGAGTATAGCCAGCTAAATATAATTGTGATTTTGCAGGGGCCAGGAAGCATGAAGGATGGTTGAAAGACTGCTATACGCAATTCAATGTAAACAGTTTTTCAAGCAGAAAATTTGAAGACTAAACACATTTACCTTCCAATATGCTTACCAAGTTTCCTACTGTAAGCACATTATTGAAATGGTCCGTCATTGGATAGTGCTCCATGGCCATGAAAAGAGTATTTAAGACAATACAGATGGTGATGGCCAGGTCAACAAATGGGTCCATCACGACCAGGTTGACAACATGTTTCACTTTTAACCAATATGGAGAACAGTCCCAGATTAAGAATATGTTGGAAAATTTATACCAACAGGGTGGGCATTTCTGCCTGGATTCTTCAAGTTCTAGATTAAGAAAAAAAAAAAAGAAGAACCACCGAAAGGTATACTTTATACACACACATTTATTTCATATCCACTAAACTTATTTTCAGTAATCAGCACATTTTTGTTACAGAGACAACCTTTTTTGTACTTGTTAAAAAATTACAGTTTACTCTAAACCTCCCAAGGATATTTCATCAGACACACACATAGAGCCCAGGTAACAATGGGTAGTTTTTTGTCTTATGCACTGACATTGTGGCTCAGCACTTGGCCTCAAGTTAAATGAGTGGTCTTTCATGTGACGTCTCAATGGGAACATGGTTTAGGGTGGTGTAGATATTGTATGTGCAACCCTATGTGAATGACTCTACATTGTCAACCTCAGACTATGAGAGCTAGAATAGGGATTGATGTGACCCAAGAATCATCTTTTTAGCTTGTTTTTATTTTGTGAAAATGACCTGCTCTTCCTCTACAATCTTGAGAGTACTTAGGATGAGGCTGAAAAGGGCTGTACTGCTGAAGTCTTAAGCTAATGGAACAAAAAGAGGGTCACTATGACTAATGAGATTAGAAACCCCTAACAGAAATGCTTTGTTCTGCATTTTCAAAGAGTTGCTACACAGTTAGGAAAACATTCTTAGTCCAATATCACTCATTTTAAAATAAATTGTTAAGGCTTCTAGAATATCTGAGTAGATATAAGAAATAACAGCTCTTGAATTAGACTTACTGTCTTTTCATTAGAATGCACTATTCCCAACTCACAAATATATTTGTTTGAAATGAGACAATATAAGTTTGGTGAAAATAATTGAAACGAAAATAGAATTTGTTACCAACCTTCTACTGTATTTGTTAGAATGCTGGCTATACTCATTGCTCGTTGCCTTTGGGAAGGATCTTCTAGAAAGTCCATGGAAACGTGGAAAGAACTTGACCTTCTCTTTCTCATTTCAGTTTCAGTAGTTGTTCCCTGTAAAAAAAAAAAATGCTAATGCATTAAACAATTAATTTGAGCAATATGACAAGCAAACAACCAAATGGTGACACAGTGAATTTCATGAAACACATGCATCATGCACTTTCATATTCAATTGGTGATGGCAGATATTTCTGACTTATTGTATCATTAGCCTGGAATGTTCAAACTGTTAACCATTTAGTCATACAGCAAAAACCAAGATTTTAACTTCCTGATTTCATAATTTTATAAAATACAAAATAATTTTAATATAGTTGATAAAACTCTTAAGAGATATATTTAACAGTTATTACCCTTATTTCTGAACTAATAGTAAAAGCCTAGTAACTTAAAAGTCCTACAAGTGATCAAGGCACTTGATTTTTGAGAAGGTAGCTATTTAATTTTAAGGAAGTATAAATGATTGCAACACACTTAGCTGCCATCTTATTTTCTGGACACAAGATGTAGATGGTCATTGACAACACAAACTCTATGTTAAAAAGAACACACACATGCTGCATGGACAACAGTTTCATCCAGGGTACCAAAGCAATAAGTCATCTAATTCTGACTTAGTCATGCCTCCTCATGCTGATATATTTCCAAGTGAGTAAACAGTCTAAGAAGAGGCAGCATCTGTTTAGAAATTCCTCATCTGAGTATACATCCACAAACACATAACATACCTTTGTACACAGACAATTATTTTATCTGTCTGTATTAATAATGTATTTGTGTCTCTTCATTTAGATTAATTTTGAGAAGACCTATATCAGCATTTTTTAGTAAGAAAAATATGAGTACTAGGAGTATTAAGGTAACAATGAAGCTATCTACTTAAGCACAGTGTTTTTGAAAATCTAAACTAAAGCAGAGATCTTGAAGAATCCATTGGAAAGATTTATTATACACCCTTGACACTTAAACATAGAATCATTCATTTACTTTTATACCAGAGCCTTAGAGAATGTCCTGCTATCTAAATTCAGTGTGGGTATATAGCAAATCCTCCAACTGGAGGCAGTAATTATTGTGTCTAATCAATCCTTAGCACTTTTAATAAGTAAATGCATTCAGGTTTGTGCAGGAGACTGCTAAGGTTTTAAGTTTTAGTTGGTTAGTCTATTAAAGATATTACAAGATGCAGGTGCATTCACAGCGTGACCAACCAGGAATCATTCTCAAGGTTGCCGTTCTGTAGAAACACTGGCTGGTGCAGCAATAGTGAGCCAGCCATGCCTGAACTATTTAAAACTTCCTTACATTGTCATCAGTAGCTGGCTTATCTATTATCACCTCTGGCAGAAGCTGTCCAACAGGCGATGTAGGAACTGAAGGTCCACCAACCAAGGAAACCACACCATTGCAATCCACAGTGCTGTGCATCTTCCCATTCGCTGGAAACACTGCCAGCATCCGGGATGACCTACTGGTCTGACTCAGGTTGCTGTTGCGTCTCTCTCCATGTCGTCGGGGCACAAACAAGGAATCTCTACGGCTCTCGTTATCCTCAAAGGTGCTGTGCTCATCATCTGCGAAGTCGTTCTCAGATCCCACATCCTTTGCTCGCCCTCTAAAGCTGAAAAGGCTTGTTCTGCTATTTCGCCTTGGTGAAAATAGGGAGCCACGGATGCTCAACAAAGACTAGAAGTTTGAAAGAGCAAACAAATAAAGTCATATTAATATGGACCTTTGAATGTGATTTCATTTTGCAAGATTATGTAGAAGGAGATTTCAGCATTCATAACAGAATATGGTTCATTCCTTTTGATTATCATTCTCATTTTATGTGCATTCACATTAAATTAAATTACCTTGATAAAAGAAGGTTTCTAGCCCTTGGGATTAAAGAATGAGGAGATAGATTGCAACCTTAACATATTGAAACACACACACACACACACCCTGAACAACCATTTCTCAAGTTCAAAGGGAAACATCCTTAGAATATGGCAATGGACGTGGTAAACATTCAGTGAACACTGGCACCACGACCTTAACAAGGCCACCTTGGTTTTTATGGATCTTGTCTTTCAAAAACTTTCAAAACTCCTCACAATTTACTTTAGTCCACCTTTCTAAAATCACTTTAATAATTATTTCTTTTTCACCTATAAGGCATTGTATTGTTGGAACTTGAATTTCATACTTCTGAAATTCAGAGTCATGTGCCTTTTGATCAAGTGTACCATGACTAATATTTTCAGAAGCATGCATGGTGACTTATAAAGAAGTTAGGGGGAAAAACAACATAAAATCATAAAATAACCTAAGGACATTCCTGATCGACTATCCGGAGTTCCACATTTTTTTTTTCTTAAAAGTGCTGAGGATCAAAAAGATTAAATGTCATTAGTTATAGACAAATATCAGCAGACAGTATCAGAATGACAGTCCAGTTCTCCTGACTGTCAACTTGGTGTTATCTTAACTACACCAAGCTGTAGACTTACATATCTGTGGAGTAAAGTTTTTGCATAACTATGTGAAGAAGGGATGGGTTTAAATATAACACAACAGTGGTCGATTCAGTTGATAAAAATTCCTGAGTCCATTTTCTAATTCTCCCCCTCTCTCCCATGTTTTAATTTTCAACCATGCATCAGTAAACTCAGCAGTGCCATACCTGGTGTGGGGAAGAGTACCTCTTTTCATATGTCAATCGGTTCCCTTCAATGGAGAAGCGAAAACCTTTCCTCCTGATGCTGTCCTCAGATTCAGATTTTTGGAATTCATCCTCATCTTTCTCTTCCCCACCAGACTGCTCTTTCTGTTTTCTTTTCTTCCTCCGATTTCTTCTTTCCTTAGCACTCTTGGAACTCAACTTAGAGGCTTCAGATGAGCTGTCTGAGAGCCTGCCTGCTGCACTGGGCTCTCTGGAATGTTCTGAGGCAGTTGCCGTTGCTGCCTGCTATATTGAAGAGAAATGATTTTAACATAGCACCTGAAGAGACTGTATCTTTCTTTGAAAGGACTGAAGTATTTGCATGGCTTTTAAAAAATATATTGAACTGACTGAAGATCATCTCACAGAGAAGATTCTCTGCAAGTATAAGAGGAGTTTTTTTTTTCTTTCTACCTAATGAAGGCTTTTGGAGATAATTTGGTTTGCTCCATGGTAACATTTATTATGTCTCTGTTAATGCCCCACAGACCACGTATTCAAAAATATCCATCATGTATCAACAAGAAAATAAATTCATTACTTTTTGGGATTTGATTTACTTTAAAAATTGGTATTTAATTAGTGTTGTTTTCTTTTCTCCGAAAAAGAAACTGGAGTATGGAAGAAAAGCTGATGAGTTTAAGGCAGGGGAATGGGATAAGGACCTGAGGTCCTTTCTCTAGTTATTGAAATTGGATTGTCCAATACCCTCAAAATATTATTAATCCTATTTATGGCCAGTTATAAAATCCCTTTCTCACCCATCCACAATATCCAGAAGAATGGGGAAGGGAGAATCAATAGTTTCTGCTGAGCAAGATAAGCCATCCAGTTCTCCAAAAACTGTCCCCACCATCTTCAAATCAGTACTGGTTCTTAAGGGGCACATGGGCATGGAATAAAACAATGCTTTTTGATTATAGCTTGTACTGGTACTAAGTTGACACTTTTTTATTATTATCATGATTCCCAGGGTAACCTTGATAAATTAATTACTCTTGCATATAAATTAATATTTCTGAAATAACTTTCTTCTTTAGTAAAGACAATAAGTTTGTATGCTAAACAGAAAGATGAGAGAGATAGGAGAGGCATTTTATGATTTATCACACTGTGAGGACTAACACTTCACTATAAAAACAAGTAATCCTTTTTAGATGGTCAATCTGTGTAAGATTGGTAACATTCATATATCTATTGGATGCTGCTATATCAGAGATCATTATATTATTTGATCACTTCCTTATAAAGGTAATAAAGCAACCACGTTAAAAGCCAACATATTTTTAGTTAAAGAAAAAAGGAGACTATGTTTAAGAACTAGAGGAGCAACTCTTCATATGATAACCAATAATTTCTTGTTCTAAGAAAAGATGATTTCCTCCTAATGCCAGTCTACTCACTGAATAAAAGTCTCTCACTTGAAAATACCCCAAAATAACATTTTCCCTTTACTTTGAGAATCTTAAGATGATTAAAATAGCATGAGAGAGTTCTATTGTGGTTATTATTATACACATCTCAAAATAAATAAAATAATTAAACTAAATAAAAGTAAGTGGATCATCAAAATATAGAAATCATTATTAATTCCTCATACCACCACCTGCTCTTAGGTACTCACTTTCTCTTCAATATTATGTAACAATCAGAACGATAAAAGGTCAGTGCCATGAGACAGGGCAGCTTTACCTGAGCTGCCTCCTGTTGCTTTTTAAGCTGTTCGATCATCTGCTGAAATTCGGCCTCTTTCTGTTCTGCTTCTTCCAAGGTGGCCTGATTCTGTTCCTCATAGGCCATGGCCACCACAGCCAGGATCAAATTTATTAGGTAGAATGAGCCCAAGAAAATGACCAACACAAAAAATATCATGTACGTTTTCCCAGCAGCACGTAATGTCTGCAAACAAAAATATCAGAATTATTTCTCAATATTATTTCACTAAGTGGTGGCTTCAACTTTCAATTTACTCGTGTGTCTAGCAAAACTCAGATATAAATAGTAATTATGTTGGTCATAGCACCCTGTACTTTTTTTTTTTATTGTTTCTTTAACTTCAGCTTCTTCCTTCTCTCCTAGCTTATGCATTCACACTATGATTTCTATGGCAGAATTTTTGTATTCACCAAGAATGAAACAGTCAATAAAATGCCATGGAGTCCTCCATTAAAGACCTGAGCCTTTAGGAAAGTCAAGGAACAGACCAAAGTTACCTTTCTATATCTGCTTCTTCATTTTCATTACTTCCCACCTGAGGGATAATATTTGAGGGGGTAGATAGGGCTGAAGGGAGAATGTGCCTTCTGTTTAGGACAATCTGTGTCTGAGAAGGGTAGGGAACAGGTTTTGAGCCAAGAAGAAATGGGAGAGAATTGCAATCTTTGGCATCACTCTGCTCAATATGTGTTATAATCAATAGGATAGAGGAACTCAAGTCTCGTTTCAAGTTCTGCTCTTTCTACTATATTATCATCCGGTTTTAATTTCATAACTCAATTGGTTTTCTTGTATACTTTTACTTAAATGGAGAGTGTGGTTCTTTAGTTCTCACCAGTTGATAAAGATTTTCCCAGAAGTCCTGAGTCATTAGTCGAAACAAGGACAAAAAAGCCCAACTGAAGGTATCAAAGCTTGTGTAGCCATAATTGGGATTTCTACCAGCTTTCACACACATATATCCCTCTGGACATTGGCTGCAAGTGGGGTAAAAGAAAGTATTACAAGTCGTTCTGCTGCCTTTTTACTCTGATACTATGCTATAATATTGCCTAGTCAGAAAGATTTGGTATTTCAAAATAAAAGTTTGACAAATAAGTAACTAATCTATTTCCCAACTTTTGACTGCATATAGTCTTATTAGCTACTTGGTGTCATCATTAAAATATGGTGCAGCGTTTCTAATAATATTTTACAAAATAATTTTTGTTGATAATTTGCATTTTCAACATCTCCATTTCATTTTTACTACTATGGAGTCTCCAGAGTTTATAGCTCAATATACTTATTTAAAAGAACAACATTGTTATTATTATATACTCCTAAAAAAGTAGGAACCGGATTACTCCTCTTTTTGTATGTTTGCTGTTATATACAGTAGGTGTTTAATAGATATTTTTCTCTTTTTTTATACTTTTATTTGAAGTTCAGGGGTACGTACATGTACAGGTTTGTTATATAGGTAAATGTGTGTCATGAGGGTTTGTTGTGTAGATTATTTCATCACTGAGGTATTAAGCCTAGTACCCACTAGTTATTTTTCCTGATCCTCTCCCTCTTCCCACCTTCCACACTCTGGTAGGCCCTAGTGTGTGTTGTTCCCTATATGTGTCCATGTGTTCTCATCATTTAGCTCCCACTTATAAGTGAGGACATGCGGTACTTAGTTTTCTGTTCCTGCAATAGTTTGCTAAGGATAATGGCCTCCAGTTCTATCCATATCCCTGCAAAGGACATGATCTAGTTATTTTTTATGGCTGCATAGTATCCCATGATGTATATGTACCACATTTTCTTTATCCAGCCTATCATTGATGGACATTTAGGTTGATTCCATGTCTTTGCTATTGTGAATAGTGCTGCAATGAACATACGTGTGCATGTGTCTAAAAGTATTACTTCTTGTTTTAGAAAACATAAATCTTACCTAATATTTACATAATCTCATACTTTATCAAAAACCTTACATATAGCAAATTAATGTCAATAAAATTAGTTGGCTGTTATCTTCAGTTTCTATAAAAAGAGAGAAAAGATACACATATGTATGTGTACATACAAATATACACAGATACACACAAATTATTGACTTACCCTGCATCAGAGCTATTTCCACATAGTAGTGCATCTAAAAAACCCTCCAGGAAATAATGATATCCTGTTTGAAAAAAGAAAGTCATATGATGAACATTTGCATTGTTAAAAACACTCAAATGAGAACAGGAAGGTCAGGTTCTACTTTTAAGTTTATTGAGTAATTTTAAATATATAATTCATTCAAAGGCACAAGTATTTGTCTCTTCTCCCTCCAAATTCTAGATATTCTATCTAGATACTTTACAGTGCAAAGTATTTCTTCATTATGAAGAAATGGCATTAGATTAGATACAGTGCAAAGATACTTTAGACACTTTACAGTGCAAAGTATTTCTTCATTATGAATGTAAAGTTAGTGATAATGACAGGTATTAACATAATCTTTCAAAAAGGTATTAGCATTTATTCACCATTCTCACGAAAAAAATTCATTCAGTAAAAATAGACAGGAATGACAGGAATTTCTTTGTTTTCGCAAAACAGCCACATATTTCAAAATAAAAGAATAGTATATTTTCTGGTCCTCTCACCTATATTTTTAACACCATACATTTTAATAATTAAGTATAACTTATATTCTCACATTTTCCAGAATATAGGCAACTTATAGTAAGATATGCATAAATCATATCAACAACTGAAATGAAAGCAATTTTAAAAAGTCTTAAATACTAAAGCTAAAATAATGACTATAGGTGAACACTACATTATCTCAAAGATTCCTGTTTCTTGCAAACTCCTTGGCTTCTTGCAACGTCCAGTTCTTCTATAACTTTTTCCTTGGTATTTTCAACTTTCTTTCTACTAAATATTGACATAATTAAGAACTCCCCTCACTGTGCTACCAGTAACCTGTATATACTTGAATTATTCTTAGGATGACACTACTATATTGTAATTATTTAATTACAAATATTCCTCCTAGAAAGTCCCAATCATTAATTATTTCTATATTAGTGTTTGTTTGAGACCAGGTAGCCTTTCTGTAAAGTTTATTGAATGAATAAGTAAATAAAAGACAAAAAGAGAAAAACATGGAATTAAACAATCAATGTTGGATTTTGTAAGAAGATATATTTTCTAGATGCTAAGTTTTCTGAGGAATTTATTCCATACATAGTTCTGTACAGGACACAGAAGCACATAAGGAAAAATATCATTTTTATTTCTAATATTCTGACTTCCTTGAACCTAGACAGGAAAGTTGACATAGTATTTCCTAACTTTCAATTAAAATTAAACAAAGAGAAAGGACTATAATAGTTTCTGGATGAATTTTTGATATCTCATATTTATAAATGAAGTTTTGCCCATTAAATTCAATGATCTAACCTTAATGATCAGCCTTAACCTGAGGAAAATATAATTTTTCAGTTATAATATTTATCTTTAATTTTAATAAATTTAATTTTCTATTATTTTCAGAAATGAACCATTTTATTTATATTTGCATTTGGTTTAAAATAAGAACCATAGATGTTTAGAGCTGAAAATGACTTCAGATATTATTTATTTTACTTCGAGTATTGGAAAAATGCAGTCCAATAAATTTTCCCTAGAGAGAATGAACCCTAAATAACCCTCATAGTCAGTATTAGATAAAACAAACAAACAACAGATTTCAGGGAGCTGGTGATTGAAGTGGACCTACTGGCATCGTATCAAGTGAATAAGGAACATTTGCGTATTGCTCAGACACTGTTCTTAATCTAAAGATTAACAACTAAAGATTTACAACTAAATCTAAAGATTTTCAACTGTTTGTAAATTATTTATTAGCATATCACTGAATGTCATGGAAGAGTTCATTCATATCAACCCAAGGTATTTTCCAGATTTATAACTATAAGGAGACACTGATTAGTACTTGCTTTTTAAACTATGCTATCATTACTTTAATAAATATCAAACAACTAGTAACTTTCTGTAATTAATCCTGTTTGTTCCACACAGTCATTGAAGTTTTTTCTTTTTTTCCAAAATGTTATTCATCACCTTAAAATAATAAAGATATACTATATTCAAGAACATCTAAAATCTAAGTTGTATAGGTTTAATGTTTTTCCTTAAAAAGGACCTTTCCTTTTCTTATTAATCATGTTCTAACTCTCCTTGCTTTTGAAATATCACTACTGGCAGATTCTAAAATTAAAGAGAGAGGAAACTTACACACTTTTTATTGTCACTTTCAAAAGAGAAAGGGTATTAGCACAATTATTATTATTTGTGAGACAGAGTCTTACTCTGTCAACCATGCTGGAGTTCAGTGGCGTGATCATGGCTTACTGTAGTCTTGACCTCCCAGGTTCAAGTGATCTTCCCATCTCAGCCTCCTTAGTAGCTGAGGCTATAGGTAAATGCCACCACACCCAACTCATTAAAAAAAGTGTATATATATATATATATTTATATATTTTTTTTTTGTAGAGAAGGGGTCTCACTATGTTGCCCACACTGGTCTCAAACTCCTGGCCTCAAGTGATCCTCCAGCCTCAGCCTCCCAAAGTGCTAGGATTATAGGTGTGAGCCACTGCACCCAACTAACATTTTCTATTACTGTCTCCTGAAGCTTTATTAACTGTAATTTTCTTCTTTTTGATGTAATACTACTTTTTAAATGTAAGAATAACATTTACTTTTAGGTATCACTTTATTTCCTTAAGGTAATAAAATAATCTATTAAACTATAACACTCTGAAGCCATGCATTACCTCCATTATTTTCCCCAGTGTACTATACAGTTTCTGATACATTAAAGACATTGTGTAATTAATGTATAATGAGTTACATTTGCATAGTATTGTAGAATTCGCAAAGGGCATTCACATATTTTATCTCCTTTCATTATATCAATCACCACAGGAAGAATGTATAGCAACCAAGGATCCTAGGAAAATTCTTTCTAGCTGAATTCTTCAGCCTTCCAAATGATGATAAAATAGAAAGTGGCATTTAGGAGTCAAAACTAGAGTAGTTATGAACAAAATTGTTAAATGTATGTGTAAGCCATTGATAAGGTGATTAACAAAATTCTTCTTTTAGTTCCAGAAATATAAATAATCTATTATTTAAAATCCAGGGGGTAGAAATACCAAATAAAATATAATTTTAAATATTGTTAAATAGTTTGATTAGGTAATTTTCTAAAAGATCACGTCTTGTTATGTAATCATTTAAAAATATTTTTCATTCCTAGATGGAAGGCACATTAGCAATGAAAAGACTAAATATACATGATAGTAATTCTTTTTTAGAGGGTGTTTTATTTATTTCATTAGTTTTAAATTTTAAATTTTAATTTTTGTGGGTACATGGTAGGTGTTTCTATATATGGGGTACATGAGATGTTTTGATACAGGCCTGCAATGTGTGCTAATCACATCATGTAAAATGGGATATCCAGCCCCTCAAGTATTTATCCTTTGTGTTACAAACAATCCAATTCTACTTTTTAAGGAAATGTACATAACAATAATTCTTACTTGAATCTTGAATATATGACTTCCAGTCAAACTCAAAGACAGTTTCATTTATAAGTGTACCATTATAATTCACAGTTATATTCTTTTCTATACTATGTTCCTCCAAGGAAGCATTGGTGGGAGGCCATTGTATACATTTATTCCTCAGGTTGCCCATGAACAGCTGCAGCCCAATTAGAGCAAATACGCTCAGACAGAACACAGTCAGGATCATTACATCTGAGAGCTTCTTCACAGACTGGATCAGGGCCCCCACAATGGTTTTCAGGCCTGAAAGAAAGAAGTCTATTACTATGAAGACTTAACACGTGTGAAATAATAAAAGCTTCACACAATTTTCTTGAAAACATAGATTTCATTCATAAATCCAAGAATGTTTGCAACGCTAGTGGAGAAGCAACACTTCATTGAAGGGGAAGAACTTATGAAGATAAACTCCAGAAATGTAATGATTTAAACAATGAAATGAAGATTCATATCCCATTATGTTGAGATAGAGTAATGGAAGGTTCATGTTCTTCATGGAGCCTATATTAAGGAAAGGGCCTTGTCTTTTTCCTTTTTGCTACTGAAACTTGTCTCATATTTTTATTAGGGTCAGAGGTCAGTTTTATAACAAAATACCTGAATAAATATTTTAAAATTCCTATTTATAAGTAGGAAAGATTTTGCTGTACAACCGAAAATGGTCTGCAGTATAATTGTGCCTTAAGATAATAAATCCTCCATGCAGACTCACACTATTCTTTATTGTCTTATTCCCTTCTCTTTTGTTAGCAAAAAACTTAGAAGATTTGCATTGTATACACATAGTCATTAATGACTCTAATGAATAAGAAATTACAGATTGGTACATTTAAAAGGGAGCAAATTCTCGATAAAACTAACATGGTGAAAAAAAAAACCCCATGATATTTGTAAGTGCAGGTCACCTTGACCTCAAATTACAGTATCTCACATAAGACATTGTTAAACTCCAAGGCTGATAAAGCTTATGTCTAAACAATAAGAATCATTTTCTTTGAAACACCTAGTCTTATGATTCCTGATTTTCTGTAAAACTGAATGTCAAGCAGAGAAGGATGCTGAATCACATGATGGGTCCGTCTCGTTATCTAACCTTGCTCTCACCTGGAATGACTGAAATAGTCTTCAATGCTCGGAGAACTCTGAATGTTCTCAATGCCGAGACATTGCCCAGGTCCACAAACTCTGTGACGTACCTGTAATAGGGAGTTCACACACAAACACAAAAACAGGACACAAAGAAAAAGCTGTAGGTACAAAGAGCCTATCCTTTACTCTAATCACTTCTTACCTGGAATTACAGAAATAGTTTTCAAAGCTCTCAAGACTCTGAAAGTGCGAAGAGCTGAAAAATTGCCTAGGTTTACAAATTCTGTTACAAACCTGTAGAATTAAATCAGAATTATTCAAGATTTTAGCAGGATTTATATTACTTGCATGGGTCTTTTATAAAGACCTTCTCGGTGATTTTAAATGATAAATATTATAAGTGGCAAATCAGGAATTAGATTCCATCAATAATCTTTGTTCACATAATTTAAGGCCATTAGCTAAATGTAAACTTCATAAAGTAGGCACCCTTGTTGTCACTCTGGAAAGCAATGCAACCAACATCATGTGTAACTTGTAAAAAGAAAGTAAATCTTGGCTATGGTTTAGGGTTTTAGTTAGAAAAAAATATATGAAATCACCCAACAGAAATTTAGGCATGAAAAGGCAGTTTGCCTTACTGCTTTTATATATGAGATAAGATTTTCCTAGTGTAACTTTTAAATAAAAGTTAAGCAAATTAAGAACAATACTTGATGAGGGTCCAATGCTGCGCCTATTGTTACTGCCATTTTGTTCTTAAGAAATAGAAGTCCTGTAGGCCTTCTTTTGAGCTGTGACCAGAGAGCCTAGCAAAGAATTGGCTCATCCTGATCAGATAGGAAATTAAGACCAGACATTCGGAGTCCTGAGTATATCAGTGCCACCTCTCCTGCTCCTATCCACTGCATCACAACTGTTAGAGGCCAAAAAATCAGCTCCTGAAGGAAGGATGAGGGTGAGTGTTGTTGGGCTGCCTCCTTCTACACTCTACTTTCACTTAGTCTGGAACGGTTTTCTATTATTTTTCTGGGTCTCTTCCTGAGGAAGTTTGCCACTAGAAAAAAAAGCATTGGGGTGCATAAACTGTGCATATTACTGAGTGGATATGAATAGGAGATAAGGATAAGGAAGTTTATGTTCAGACTAAAGAGATGAAGAGAGCCATAAAAGGAAAGAAGAAAAGAAGAAAGAAAAGGGGTCAGGAGAGAAACAGAAAGAGGCAGAGAGAATGTATTCCTCTACAGGTCTTAGAAATCAGTAATTTAATATATTAAAAACATAATATTTCAAGTATCTTCTTTCTTCTCTTAGTTTGATTTGTCAGATCGTTTTGATGCTAGTAGATACTTACTTTTGATTATTCTACCAAACCAATAAAAGAAGCTGTGTGTAATATCAGCAAGGTCATTGCAAATTTGTGTAGCCAATAGAATTGTTTTGTGGCTGTAATTTTTAAAGTTATTTTCACAGATGTATTACAAATATGCTTGTGTTTTGACATTAGATTGTGTGTGTTCATATGTGTGTTTGTGCATGTGTGTGTGGAAGAGTGGCATATGTGAAATTTTCTGACAGATGCTACGTGTGAAAATTGTAGTTTTCAACTACTGCAAAGCCTTCATGCTATAGTGAAATTCCACTTAGACCTTTGTTGTGCTAAATTGAAATCCAGAGTTTGAATGTATAAATCACACCAAAATATTCTACAGGTAAAGCAAGCCTATTCTTAAAAGCATAAGCACTGATGGAAAACCAAACTATGCTCTCTCTTAAAGTTTCAAAAAAGGCACTTACGCAAATGTAATGACAGTGAAATCGAGCCAGTTCCATGGATCCCGAAGGAAAGTAAAATCTTCTAAACAGAATCCCCTTGCAATAATTTTTATAAGTGATTCAAAAGTATATATTCCTGTGAAGGTGTATCTGAAAACAAGCATCCAAAAAATGTGATAAAGTAACAGTGTTTTTTCATAGCATACCAATTTCTTATCACTCCATCAGTGGAATAGATAAATACTAAAAAAGAAAACTAAGCAGATGGATTTTAATTTCATACAAATGAAATGTAGCCCTAAATTTAAATTCAGCTTCCTAACACAAAGAGTTGTTTCGTAAAGTGTCTTAAGAGTAGTGTGAGAAATACAAGGTATATGAAATCTATTTAGCCATTGTCTGAAATGTCTTGGTATTTATGTAAATATAGTCTCCTGAGAAATATTTAGTATGTTTACATGATGGAATAGCCAATCAATAATATTGCAGAAGCATGAAATGATTTTCTTTTAGGGAAAAAAATCTCAAGTTTAATGGTGTTCTAAGAATGAGAGGAAATTGACAAATTAGCACGTGTTTTTTTTTTTTCTACAAGATAATTTAACTTGCTTGGAACAAGGACTTCTTTAAAATCAAAGTAAATACTTCTAGGGTTATAAGAAGTAAAAATTTAATTTAGAATAAAATTCTTCTGATAATTCAGAAACTTAGGTGTTTCCAAAGTTTAAATCTTCTACTCAGAAATTGGGGTGTGAGAGTGGCATAAAATCACAAGAAAACTAGGGCGACTGAAAACCTGTGGGGCCTCCCATATTAACTTCAATACTTTAGAATTTTTTTGTATATAAAATTTATTATTTTCTTCAAGATGTCATGTTTCTTATTGGTTTCGGCCTGGAAGTGTCTAGGAAAGGAGACACTCTTGGAAATAGGTTGGTGCAAATGTTGGTGGACACTCTTGGAAATAGGTTGGTGCAAACATTAGCTTCAATTGAAGGTAATGGCAAAAACCACAATTATGTTTACACCAACCTAATACTTCTGTAGTTGCTATGGGTCAGCAGCTGTATAGTAACAGGCATTACAAATAGGAAGTGTGGGCAGGTGAGCAGCTATGGTTAGAGTAGCCCAACTTCAGTTATCACAAATCTGGCTTCTGTGCTTCGAAGGTATCCCCAGAACAGAGAGATCATCAATATAGTTAGTAATGCTTCTGGTTTCTGAAAGCTCTACAAAAAGTTCCACTTCTGTTAGTTTAGTCTTCAGTCTACTGAATTTTCAAGTTCTACAACCCTGAAACTTTGGATTATTTTTCAATTTGTTGGTGACAACGCTTGGAACTATATTGGCCTGACATGAAGTGAATGTGCCTGATGGAAATGAAAACTTTGCGAGGTTCAATGTTGTTTTCACATGGCATTTGTAACTAACCCTTTTTGATTCTTGATTCAATGTATTTATCTGGAATTTAACTGGAACCAATGTCTACCATATTGGCTCTTTTCTGCAATTGCTTTGACCACATTTGGTTTGGCTACTGTAGATTTTAAAGAAAAAGGGGTAAATGTCCAAGAGTGGTGGTCTTCAGGTGAACACCAGGTACAGGCAAAAGAGAGTGATAATCAGTATAACGCCAGCAGGCCTGAGGGCCAATGAGCATTGTCCTCTTGCTGCGTAATTTTGTCTAGGAATGACTTTAATAAAATGCTCTTCAGTTTTATTTTAAGACTACATTAAGACACAGTTTCAAAATCCCAAATGTATATATGTTATTAAAAATATAAGTTGAACTTACTCTACATTCTTTGTCCAATCAGGAGGGTTACTCATTGTCATAAACACACAGTTTGTCAAAATAGTGCACATAATTAGCATGCTGAATAATGTAGGTTATTGTTAAGGAACACACAAAAGAAAATCAAAATCCAAGTGTTATATTACAAAAAGCTAACATTGAAAAGCCCAAACGGCAGCTTAGCCAAAATTCAGGGATAAATGCATTGTGGGCAAGTCATCTAATCTCCTTACATTTCAATTTCTTCATGTGTAAAATGTGGGTAATAATATCACCTTCACTGAGTATTTGTATAGATTAAATGAGGTAATGTATATGAAAGCATTATATCAGTATAAGGTGTTGTTTTTACAACTATTATTAAATCAATATATTCACCTCCCAGAGAACTTCAGTGGGAAGACTATTTTTGTGCTACCTGGAGTTGCAGTTTTTCAGCAGAAAGTATTGACTTGAGCTCATTCAGGTGAATGAACTAGTAAATTGTTGAGGAAGGCCACTTATCTGCAATATTGTAATTTCTTAAACACATCCAACATAGTTCAACGCATGAAAACAATTTGTAGTCAAAGTACAGCACGATGCTAATTGTTGGGTTGCTCTATTTTGACTGAGTTTATACAAGTGCAGCAGCATTCGATAACATTAAAAGTGAATATTCTTGAAGGTTGACACTTAACATGATGGGAATGTAATTAAAATTCAACATAGCAAAGTGATGTTGGCCAAGAGACTCAACCTCTCTGTGCCATTGCCTTGTATCTCTTCCTACTTCTCTACAATGGAGCTAATAATGTACTCATTTTGTAATGTAACCATTTCTACATGCAGATTAAATGAGTTAATATATTGGAAATGCTTGGAACAGTCACGGTACATAAGTAAATATACTCTAAGTGGTAGCTAAAACAAATGAACAGACATAACAGAATTATAAAACTGAAAGGGACCCTAAAAATTAGTTTATCACTATATTTTAAAAATCAGGGAAATAAGGCCTTACTAAGCTCTAGAGGAATCAGATAAAGGGTCCAGGACTAGAATATAAGTTTCCTACATTAAGATCCAATATTCTTTCCACTATAGTTTACTGCCAAAACAAAAATTTTCCGTAATTGAAAAAGAAAGTTTTCATCAAATGACCACATGATGGCGCTAGGAATACAAACTGGGACAAGGAAACTTCCGTAAGTGTAAAAACCGTATCATATGATTTTTATGTTTCAAATCTTTTAATTTTAGTAATAGCATATTTATACCACTAAAGAAATTTCTTGCTGTCATATTAAAATTAGAATGGCCGTTTAAATTTTAGAATCCTTTTAAAAAAAGTATGAGCTTATGATAATTATAGTGGTATTTTAATATCTATTATTGTCAAAGCTATCAAACAAGATACAATCAGAAGTGAATTGTTTTCCTAAATTGATTAACAAATGAATTTAGTCGTGGAGTCCTTTTTAACACCAATGGGAATCATGAAACCAAATCCCTTAAGACCATTTGGAAATATATGCCAACTTCTCTCATTAACTTCTGGAGTCTTTACTAAGCAAACAGTTTTGCATGGCAGCATCATACTCATGACTTGAATTTGAAATTCAGCCAATATTCCAGTACTTCCTTCACAAAAATCATCAGGAAATTTCAAGAATTAACTAAGTACTGGCCAAAGACTCCTGACATTCTCTGACAGAAAATATACTTAAAGGTTTATTCTAAGATACACTGAAGTGTTTTATATCATAACTATGGATAAACTTGAGTCTGGAAGTAGATTTTTCTGTTATCATATCATTGCTCACTGAAAATTCTACACCATCAGAAACTTTGTATAAAGATGGTAGAGGTAAACATGGTTATCTTACTTTAGATTTGTAGGATTCAATACATATAAGTGTTTTTAGAAAGATAACAAAAGTACATAAATACATGTTTATATATAATATATAAAATGTTAAAGAGTGCATGTTTCAGTAATGTCTATGTGATTAATGAACTTTAAGAATGAGGCTAATATGACAAAGATGCAAAATGAGAGTGATGAAAACTATATAATATGGACATTTCCCAACTTAATTTGATATTTAGCTATAAAGTGCTTACAGATCATGTACAAATAGTTAATATTAATCACTTGAAAAAGGATATGAATGTACCAAAATCTTAATAGCTATTTTCCTAAGAGGATTGAAGGGAGTTAAAATGTACAGGGCAGAGGTGGCACTGAACCGGAAGATGGCCTTCCCTTTATTCAATACTATAAAAGTCTGTAAGACAGGAACACAACATAGAAGTATGAAAGTATAAACCACTTAAACTCTGTTATCTACTTTCTGTTACTTGTCATAATAAATTATTGTAAAGTTAAATGAGAAACCAGCACAATCACAATTTCTAAAGTGCACCATGAAAACAAACTGTCACTGGATCTCTTCTTAGAGAGGAAATCCAGTGATACCACTTACCTTTTACCTAATACTTACCCTCAATTTTATTGTACATAAGACAATTAGCCAAGAGAAGTCATTTATTTTCTCGATATTTTAAGTGTCTGAGTTAAATGAAAGTCTTAAATGGGTGCACATTTCATTTCACTCCAAAAAACTTAAGGCACTACATGCTTTTTATAGTCATTTCAGCTTTCCCAATTCAAATATCTTGAAAATTAATCCTGTGGAACGCAAAATCATTCAACAGAACTGATACTATTTTTGAAATAAAGATTGTTTTTACCATCTATCCTCATAAAATAAACATTATCACTCTCTTCGTAATAGAAAATAAAAACAGCCACCATCAAACCCACTCTTGGGTTAGATGGATGTAATCCAATAATTGATTTCTGGAGGCCAAGATCCCTGGAGAGTACCCGTTGACCAGGAGTGCTAAATTCTGTACTGGGATTTCTGAGTTAGCTGACATATTGAATTCTAATCCCAATTGACTTCCTATCTTATGCAGTGCTTTCTTATCACAGAGGAGAAGCTCCAAGCTCCTGAAGAATCCAGGATCCATGAATGTGAGTGAAATTCCTTCCAAAAATTAGACTTATTTGAGATCAATTGGCAGTGGGCAGACAAAACATTAAAGAAGCAACATGCAAGGGTGTAAAAAGGGCTCTGACTCAATGTTTTCCAAGGTGCTTACTTATATTTAGACAGAGCCAGGGAGAAAGCCTTTATCTCTGTGAAGAGCATATTTGGGGAAGGAAATTTTAAGCTTCTTGATTTTAAATTCACCCATTCTTCGAAAGCTTTCTTTTCTAAGCCTTAGGATGCATATCTGCACAGATCATGTTATGATACAGCAAGCATAAACTTTATTTTCTACTAAGAATCTTTGTATAGTCTTAGCTCATTAACAGATTTCCCCTATACTTGCAGGATTTTCTAAATTCAAGTAAAGCAAACCCACCCTCCCACACCCCTACCCGCTAATGGAGTTGGTTTTTGAAAATTAAGCACTTTCTATCTGGTATGGGTAGAAGTGTCCTAAACTGGCTGTGAAAGTATGGTCCCCCAACCAGTACTGGTTAAGTATAGATATGGAGAGTCCATGTTTAGAAATTTGTAAGGCAATTTGGCCAATTAATGTTGTGTCTGTCTATTCTAATAATAAAAAAGTAGGGGGATGTTGTTGTGGGCCTGTTTTTCATTTCAGTTTTCTAGAAACTAATTTTTACTTCATTTTATAGAAGAATAGAGACCTCACATCCTCAACAGAGTTTGAGAAGCACTGCTCCAAGTCTCACCTCTGCCTGCATTCCCTCTATCATCTTTGAAGGAGTATGAGTCCAGAAAACAGATAGAGCTTTACCACAAAGCGCATTTGAAGGAAGGGAGAATTTCACCTGTGCTTACTAGAAGCACAATCCCCTGTGCCAACAATACTTAGCCCTCTTTTTCTCTGATTCATTGAGGGATTCTGTCCCTGAATGACATTGTGAGATCATCGTAAATCTGAACAGACTTGTGCAATACAAATGCCTTTGCTGTGGGGGAATATGAGCATGTAAGGACACAGAAAGGCCCAAAGTGAGCTAGCTCAGGAATAAATATGGTCCACCTTTCAAATGTACTGCATATACTTCCTTTCCCCCCAGACATGCTGAGTAAAATCTGAAAGAAATATTAGGGGCTCAAATGGCCAGTCGCAGTGGCTCACATCTGTAATCCCAGCACTTTGGAAGGCCAAAGTGGGCAGATCACCTGAGGTCAGAAGTTTGAGACCAGCCTGGCCAACATGGTGAAACCCCATCTCTACTAAAAACACACAAAAAAATTAGCTGGGCCTGGTGGTGGGTCCCTGTAATCCCAGTTGCTTGGGAGGCTGAGGCAGGAGAACAGGAGAATCGCTTGAACCCAGGAGGCGGAGGTTGCAGTGAGCCAAGATCGCGCCACTGCACTCCAGCCTGGGTGATGAGAGCAAAACTCCATCTGAAAAAAAGAAAAAGAAATATTAGGGACTCAGGTAGGAGAACCAGTAAAAATATAACACAGAATATATATATTTTAAAATAAGAATCTCTTGATTTCAGATAATATTAAAAGCTATTTTTGAAACAAATAGTAGTGATACAAAGAGATAATGAGAAAGAAATGACAATCCATAGATGACCTAAATCATGGGCTGGAGTGTGAGGATAATCAAGATGGTACTGTTTATACCTCCGTGGATAAGGAAAATAACCAGGCTCATCCTAAGGAGACAGGACCATACTTAGAAGAGAACACCTGTGATGCTGGCTCCTTGGCCACTGTTCAGCCCAAACCATGACCAGAGGTAATAAATGACCAAAACAGAAAAGACAGACAAGGAGTGGTAAAGTAAAAGGCAAAGCTAGAGATCTAAAAGAAGGGAGGGGAAATATTTCTGCCCTGAGTACTAAAAAGTAAAAGAGGCAAGATTCAGAAACCAAACACAAAAGGGTCCAAAAAGGAAGTCTGCCTAGAAGTAAAAAGAGCAGAGGATTCTAGACAAAAATCGGGGAAAGGTGGGGACAGAGAGAAATCTGTTAAAGGACACAAAATTACAACTAGATAGGAGGAACACATTCTAGCTCTCCACACCACTGTAGGATGACTATAGTTAAAAATAATTTATTATATAGTTTCAAATAGCTGGAAGGAAGATATTGAATGTTCCCAACACAAAAAATGATAAATGTTTGAGATGATGGATATGCTAATTATTCTGATCTGATCACTATACATCATATGTATTGAAACCACTATATGCTTCATAAATATGTACAATTATTATGTGCCAATTTAAAAAATAAGATAAAAGGAGGTATAAAGGGCTGAAACTAAGTAAGATGAGTTTAATGAAACCAAAGCACTCTCAATGTTTGTATGTGATTCTAAATCTAAAAGTCCTTTGACATAGAGAAAATTAATACTTTGACACAAAAGTTAAAAACAAATGGGCATAATTATCAATTGTTCAAGCCTTAGATGAAAACATTTACTGATTTTACAGTGTATTCCCTTTATTCATTTAAAAAATTTAAAGAATGTGTAGAAGATTATTTGGTAACAAGATTTATATGTGCAATGGAAAATACTTGCAAGTTGAATTTATAAATGGAATTGGTAAGGTTTTTACTGAACAACGGTATTTGTTTTGCTTTAATTTTTCATAAGACATACTGTTGTGCAAGACATCCTTGCTACCCAGGAAGCTAACAATAAGGCCAACATTAAAGGACCATTTTTTCATAGGATTTCTTCTGTGAGAACTCCATTTTTCTCAGTTTGAAACATACATGCTTATGTGCAAACTTCATAGATGTAGCTTTAAGGTATTGATGAATTTTAAACAGCCTTCCAATAAAGCAACAGTACCCAGACTTGTATAGCAACCCAATATGTATAATTTTAAATATGATAGCACTTTCATGTCAGAGTAAGTTCCATTTAGAATGTCAGTCTTATTATATGTAATTGATCTTATGTTTGTTTATTTCCTCAACTGTCTGTATCTTACCTCCTTGTAATTGCTTACATAGCCAAGAAGCCGATCATTCAGTTTATAAATGTTAAGAATTAATAAAAGGATACTTGTTTCCAAGGACTCTCAGATACAACTTTCTCCCAAAAGTGGCATTGATGATATTGAAGGGAGGGAAGAGTCTGAAGGAAATACTGTTTGCTTACAACAAATACTTAAGTAGCTCTAGAGTTTTCAAATATATAAATATTTGCCTTCCCCGCTATACGTATAAGAAAGGGCTCCAAGAGGGAAGAGTTCAAAGACTAGCTAAGATATTGCTGTACCTTAAATTGTATAAACAAATATTGTGTATCTTTAAGCTAATCAAGATTTATGAACTATTAAATTGGGTGACTTTTTTAAAACTTTTTAAAAGAATGTATTGGTTAGCTTATTATAGTGAAGTATCTTAGCATCCTTTAAATCTAATTAGTTCAACAAAGATTTCATTAATACAACTTATCAGGATAACTTTTATTGCATTAAGTCATTTGAATAAAAAAGAAACAGTTCAAAGTTGGTGGTGGAGGAGAAAAGGTTTATACAGTAGTATCTAGCCCAAAACAAACCCCTTTTTACCACCCAAGGCTCATAGGAACATTGACATGACTGGCTCCACTTACAAGCAGCAAGACTTTGTGGTTTAGTACCATTCAGGCACATCTATGACTATTCTTAATATTTGTCCTTCAGTTCATTTTAGTGCCAAAACAAATGCTTTAATTGCAGTTCTACAAAGAAATAGAACTGTTTGAAATTAATAACCTCATTTTAACACGTGGATAATTTTCTGCTTCAAAACAAATGTTGAAGCATGGCATTGTAACTGAGGTAACAACTAGATTTTATATATGAAAAATCACTTTACAGACTTATTTGCAGGAATGTAACATTCATACAATAGGGTTGTTCTAGCTTGTCACTTATGTCTTCATATACAGGTACCAAGTTTATTGAGCATATATACAATAAGTTGGTAATTATGTATGAGCAGGGACCTAGTTTAGGTCCAATTGTTAATTTCAATTGATGGCAATTCAAAATACATGTATTAACTGTTTAGTACAATATTTGCAATGCCGTGTGCTACATTCTAAAAAGAAAACAAAGATACATAGGTTATGACACCAAGACATTTATAAACTAGGAGATGCTCAACTATTTGTTTTAATAGAACCTAGAAGAATTGATGAAGGTTACCTTGACCAGCACTTTCCAACAGAAATATAATGTAAGCTACAAATCTGAGCTACAGTTATGATTTTAAATTTCCTGAGAGCCACATTAAAAGAAAAACAAAGCAGGTGAAATTAATTTTAACAGTATTTTCTTTAACCCAACATATCTGAATTATTATCATTTGGGAATGAAATTGATATAAAAAATTTTTGAGATATGTATATTTTTATACTAAGTCTTAGATCTTTGAAATCTGGAGTTACACTTACATATTTCAAATACTCAATAGCTACACAAGGCTAATTAATCTCTGCTGTATTGGGCAGCACAGACCTAAACTTAAACCATCCATTGTTCAGCAAGCTCATACCTTCTTCAGCAATCCTTGCCATGTAAAAATCATTTCTGGTTTTAAAGAAAAAGCAAGAAGGAAGTTATATAGAAAAATTGGTAATAACCCTGGTAATTAACAGTTTAATAATCTGGGAAGCAACATTATGAAAATATAAGTATGATTTGTTTTATCTTATGTTAAGGGTGCAAACTCTGAAATTAGATTTCTGATTCAAAAGCTAACTTTGCTGCCTTCCAGCAGTGTGATCCGGAACAGGTTTCTTAACTTTCTGTGACTCAGTTACCTCACTTGAAAACAGAATAAATGTACTTAGCTCACAGAGGTAATGTGATTCCAATTTAGCCGGTCAGATTTTGATACCTAGTTTTTATACTTTAAATAAGTAATCCAGATGATTCTGTCATAGCAGGGCTGTTAATATGTTTGTTACCTAATGGTTATAAAAAATCACAAACCATTGGCCAAATTATCAATGATTATGTTGTACATGTGGATTGAAATCTTGCCCCTTGATCTAACTGAATAGTTACTAAGAAAATAATTATGTTACAATGATTTGGTAGAAATTGCTATTTATGAAACTATATTTGTTATTATCTAGTAATCTTTTCTTGTTTCTGGGCTTATAGAAAGTGATTTGTTTACAATTTTTTCCCAGGATGGACATTGAATTTAACAAGCCATGGTTTTCCAGTTTCTTTTTCTCATTTAAATATAGCCATTACCTTAACATTTATTTCAATCTAGGGGCCATATTCTTCAAAGTACATAGTTTAAACATAAGCTCTAACTTTGTGTTTCATCTAAACATTATTGAAACATTGCCAAATAACAGGACTGACTCCAAATTTATTGCACTTTCCTACTCTTAAAGTAAATCTACTGGCAAAAACAAGAAATAACACAGGAAGGTGAGCTATGATGATGAACAATACACAAAATGTAGAATGTACTACTGGTTGTTTAAATTTATCCTTTAGCTTCAAAGTTTGAAACAGGCAATTTCCAACTTGTACATGAGCTGTGCTCCAGAAATGCATTTGGAAGTCAATTGTTTGGAAATGTGAACATATATTCTCACAGATACACATATATTTCTAGACCCACAGGTCTATCAAACTGTTAGTGAAGTACAATTCTGAATGAATGGCACTGAGAAACTTTATCACTATGTGTAAGAAAGTGTTACTCTGAAAATGGCAGAGTTCTGTCCTTGAAATAGCCTGGAAGTCAGACCAGGAAAATTATCTGGCTCTAGCTCCTACCCAGAAGTGCTATTAAGTTTTTCATAGCTCTAAGCTGCTGGCTTGGAAAGAGGTTCCAGCATGAAGGGGGAGAATTAGAGCCATGTTGCAAGAGGAGAGATGCTTCAAAGTTTTGGGTGTGAAGAGCAGCATAGATGGTCAGGAGATTCCATTAGTATAATACATATCTCTGGGGACATTTCTTATGCTGGGTCAATTCCATGGTATATAATTTTTTTTCCCAAGGACTTTAAATGGTCTCACCTACTTCCCTTCTCATTTGTCATAGCCTGTGAGTTCAAGCCAAGATTTTCTTCCTTTTCTGGGTCACTGGGGGATGAAAAGTTTTCTTGCAGGCTTTCTACCTGACTCTGAAGAGGGTATGCCATATTTAATATTTTTTCATCTCCTAGTCTCATTCAATTTTTTCCTTTCAACCAGTGATAACCAGACTAAACAACAATCTGTGTCACTTGCCTACCCGTGGGCCACCAAGCTTTAATATATAGCCTTCACTTAATGACAGATGTGGTCCTTAAGCCACAGATTACAAACTAAAATGCCCACAGAGGCTAAGTGACAATAGGTACCTGCCAGTTTTAGGCATATAAGTCAGTGATGCCTGAACTGATATTTCAAGAGGAATCCTTAGATATATAATTTTATGTGTGTGTGAAAGATTTTCTGATTTATAAATGCCAGAAAATAATTCAAAATTATAAATAATTTTGTTAGTTTAACAAAACATGTCTGTGGACTCCATGCCTCACAGTCAGTTTTTAAACATTGTTGCCATACGCTCACACAAAAGAGAAGAATTTGTACCTAGAGAAGAGTCTGTAAAATTGCTTGTTCCTATGCTTTAGCTGGGTGGAGGGTTGGGGCCAGTGGAGGAGATAACTCTGCAGAAGGTGCCTCCCTAGAAAGTGCCTAGGTAGGCTTTTGTCAGCCAAGGCTGCAGAGCCCTCAACCTCTTCTCCAGCAGAGAGAAGAAACTATAACAACAAGGAAAAAGAATAAAATCTGGAGCTGAAACATTTTTCAGCCCTATATCATCAGAATGTACATACCATGGGTCTGCTACACTATTATATGGTCAGTTAATTTTTCTTTGACTGGAAAGAACACTTTTGAGCCCAGCTTGATTACAAGCTTGCTGTGTGAGAACTATGAGCAAACTATTCCCCTCAATTTCTCCATCTCAATGGAGAAGATTATACTAATACTAATCTCAGGATCATTTTGAGGATAAAGTGAAATAAAACATGTCAATGCCCTTAGTGAATTCTAAAGTGTCAATAAAAATATAAGGATTAAAATATTTAAAATGTGTCTCTGTATTCTAACTCTTAAATATACACATATAAGAACATTTCTGTTTCTCCAAAGCATGGCCAATTTTAGTATTAGAATTTTCAGGTTCAGTATCTTTCTTCTCAAACTTCCTATCTAAGAAAATGAGGCCATCAGCTTCCTTCTGTCTGACACCTAAACACCTCCAAAACCAATTCTGACTCTATCCATTATTCTCCATCTCCATTGTCAAAATGCTAGATCAAGTATAAAACTCCTAAATTTCTCCACAGAGAAGTTGAGTGATTTTTAACAATGTAAAGTGGACCATGTTACTCCTGTACCTAAATACTTGTTGGGAATTCATTTTGCTTTGAAGATAACCTTCAAACTCTTTAAGATGTACTGAAAGATCCCCTTTATCTAGCCCCAGGTCTACCTCCCCAACCTCACCTTATTCTCCTCTTACCTATTACAGGTCAGCTTGATTATATGTCTTATTCTATGCTGTTCTCTTTCCTTGGAAGATTCTCCTCTCCCTCCTCCTTTTTAACCTTCAGATCCCAATTTAAATGCCATTTCCTTATAGAGGCACACAATTTAAATTTCCTGAATTGATCCTCTTTGAAAATAGGTGCTTATCACCCTACTGGAATTTAGTGGGAAAAAAAATTTCTAATTATTTTAGAAGCTAATCTAGATCACTGAGTGTCTAAGATTTTAGTTTTTCCTTTGTCACCTCCCTGTCTCTGTCTCAGAAACAGTCCCAAGATGGTGATGTTGATAAAAATGAATAATAATAATAAATAAATAAGGTTTTACAAAGGCAGGAAATGGCCAAGTGTTGAAATGACCAGTAAGGGTTCGGGAAATACTGCCGGCCTGGGAGACCAGAATCACATCTTGCAAAATGGCATGAGTAGGAAACAGGAAGGACAGCTATAGGCTTATTTAGATTTCATCACTGACTTCTCTTTTTTTTTTTTCCACTGCTGTGATTAGTGCTATGACTGCAAATCCGAACTAACATGGCAATGGGCCATGGAAACTCACTGGTCTAGTTTTAAAACTAGTCTCTGCTACTTAATAGTTTTGTGATCTTAGGCAAGTTATTTAAACTCAGTTTTATTATTTTTAAATCAAGACAAGAGCTATCTTGAAAGCATCTGTGGATTAAAAAAGAACAGTAATTATACTGATATTATATATAGCATGTAGAGTACATAGCTTTTTTTTTTTTTGCCTGCTTAGGACACCTTTTCTAACAGTTCCTCTTCTCTTTCTTTTGGAGTAAATCTCTGCCCCACTGTCTTCCCATGTGGCTTGGTGGAGCCGACCCACCCCTTGGCAACACAGGTTAGTATATGACAGAGACCATCCCATACCAAGGAGACCATCACATACCACTAGCCAAAGTGAGTGGTTCAGAGGAGGCCATGTGACCTAATTAGACTCACTTCTAGGACAACTGCTAGAGCTTTTGAAGAAAACCTGGGCCTTTTGTCTTTCTTCTTTCTTGTTTTAGTGAGCAGAAGATAGTAGTTACAAGGCTGTAGGATGTTAGTTTAGCACCACTGGTGGCTATTTCTGCCATCTTGTGGAAGAGCCAGCCTGCAAATGAAGCCAGCATGGGTGACAGCAGAGCTGACCATGGAAAAGGAGTACCCTCATGACATTGTTTGAGGTACTGGGTATTTTGATATTAAAACCAGATTCACTAGACACATTTCCTTTATTTTTCCCCAAAAGTTGTTTCTGTTGGGTTTTGGAAACTTTCAGTTGAAGGATCTCCTATAGATATGGCAGATACTCTAAAAATACCAAGCATCATTTTATTGATCAACATCACCATCTTGGGATTGTTTCTGAGACAGAGACAGGGAGGTGACAAAGGAAAAAGAAGCACAAGGAAGAAATAGTGCATAGGGAAGAGAAAGATTGGGAAGTCAACTACAGGGTCATGGATGTAAGGGAGAGTCTGGGTGACTTGTAGTTTTACAGGAGCTGATGATAAGCAAAGAACAGCTACACACTGGGGACTGCCCATATGACAATTCGTGAAATTATAAGCTTTTAATAATCATCCTCTTTTCTGATTTCCCATTAATTACTTTTGCAAGAAAAACTCCATAATCCCAATTAAAAACAAAACAAACTCTCTCCACCCAATTTAACAACTAAAAACTCCCATGGCAGTGATAGACCAAACATGAATTTGAAATCACAAATTCATATATGACTTCTCATGGAGCCCAAGAAAAAGAGAGTGTGCATCTTTTCAGGACAGTTGATAGCAAGAGAGAATAAGTTACTTTTAAATGATCCATAGAACTTTTTAAAAATGAGTGCATTTCTGCACTCCATAATTAACAAACATCCATTTTTACTACAGATCTAAAATATCTCATTCTATTTCCAGTAAACTGTCACATTGTTAAAATGATATTTTCTTCCATGGTAATAATGATTCATCCGTAATTTTAACAAGAACATGAGAAGGAAGACATTTTCTGTAATAAAGAGTGGGTAAACAATTTGAATGTAGGGCCAAATGGTACAAAATCAGCCCAAGCTATGAAAGGAAACTGTGAAAAAAAGTCCCGTGAGGGAAAAAAAGGTGTGTTCACAAGCTAAAATGTGCCTTGCTACACAGCTAAAGTAATAAACAAACAAAGGGAAACCAATCTGGAATCATGTTCTAAAGACCACTGAGTCAGAGCTAACATGATATGAAAAATACTGTCACCATATTATGATAGCATTTTTTTCCCCTGAGTTTTTAACCTGGAACTCTGAAGGCTTAAAACATCTGAGGATCTAAAAACCTTCTAATGCTTCTATGCATCAGGAATGTTCATGAGATGGTTGCTACTATTTCTTTAGTTACTACTACAATATTACTGAACATGGATTAAACTGCTTTAACAATTTTAGTAGAATATTTGAACATTACATAATTTGCATATCTTGAACTGGGACAAAGAGGATAAAAATATGTGGGCATATGCCATTGGAAAATATACTCTCAGCAGTGACATTTTAATAAGCTCACTGACACTGCCTTTGTAAAAGATTACAGAGAGCTTCAGTGTGGTGGTTGTGTTTTTTCTATTCACATAAATTCCTTGCATGTACACTACTGCACTTTAACATAAAATATAACATAAGGAATGGATTCTGCAAATATTTTTACAATTGGCTTGTTTTGTCTATTCCATATAGTTGAGAAAGAAACCAGAGTCTTTGTATACTGATGCAAATGACACATTAACTATTGTACTAGAGTCCAACTTTAGGGAAATCACTAGTCTAACTGCATATTCCATTTCACTCAGGCAAATCTAATCCACACCCCCAATATCAGCATTAGTGGAAAATCTCATCCTAATAAACATTTTCCCTGGTGACATTTCCACTGTTCGACCATTTAGCTGTGTCAAGAGTACTGTGTATGTGTACCGCATTGTTTTAATGAAGATCACCCAGCCAATCTCAGATAACCCAGTCACTAAAGTAAAATTAGTCATCGAATATTGAAAGAAATATTCATTATTTTTAAAAGGTTCAGATTTTGCTAAGCATTCCAACTTTAGTCAGAGCAAATTAATTCCGTTTAAGAATATTTTTCAATACCAAAATAATCCAATTAGAAAAGAAAATTAAAGGCAGAAAAAAGTATCCAGGCAACTTATAAAAGTCTTAAGACATAAAAATGCAGAAGAAGGAAATTTCAAACACATAACTCAATCATGTGTTCTAAGCACACCATGTTAGTTTTTAAGGATTTCAGCCCTGCAAAAAGCTTCATGTGCATTCTGTTGAATGACTTACATTTGAAGAATTGCTTGGTGTCAGTTCAATGTAAAAGCCATGAGTATACCTTACCTTGGGGAAAACTCTTTCCTGATAACAATATTTCCCTTATCAGGTTGTTCTACTTGCACATTGTGATTTGCTCCAAAATGCCAAAATGCTTTTCTTTCCTCATACCATGTGCATTTGAAGATAAGAACAGAAGATGTTAAGAGTAAGTTTAGACGTGAGCCTAACAAAGTTTATAAGGGTTTCCTCGACACAAGAATCTGGCTGTCACTTCATCAGAGTTGGCCTTTCACCCTCAGTTTTAAGATGTTTCTTTTGAGTATTTTGAAAATGTTTGCACAATTTTGTTTTACATCTGTCTTTATATCCTTTGCTATATATAATTCATTATAAACCAATTATGGACCACTTTGTTTAGGGACATCCCCTCGAGACAATCACTTTTATCAGTCTGAAAGCTCTTTAATTAAAAAAAAAAAGATTGATTGGTTGTTCTGGTTTCCAATGAAGAATGTCTACCTTTGTCAACATGCATTAGTTTGGTCTTTCTCAAAACATTCATTTATTATTTTACAAATAAGGACTCAGCATAGGAGCAGAGATACTAAATTTCTTCCCTGTTTGATTAAGGGATAGATGCTGGGTGGCTTTAATAATTTTTAGATGGTGATTGCTACCAAAGAGGTGAGGACCCGGTGTCTGGGGGTAGCAAAAGGCCTGTTGAGGATGGAGCCCACTAACATATCCCAAGAGCAGCCTCTGAATAAACTGGAAGTATCCAATGGCTATAAATACAGTAGCATACTCTATACTGTGAATGAATTTCTGCCTGGAACACATCAGTCTTCACTTCAATACTGAAGTCATTTTAAACAAATTAAAATGTTTAGGCAATTGGATTATCTGCATTTTTACTTTTCTTATACAAATAAAGTCCTCATAGTTTGCTTAGTTTGGGCTTTGGCTTTTCAGATACATTAATTTCCAAAGAGCTGATTAAATAATAAAGTGCAACTTTTCTCATAACTTAAATGGCAGTTATGAGATTAATAATCTCTTATCAACTAAGATTTGACAATATGGTGTTCAAAAGCAAAGTTAGAGGAAAATGAAATACATGGAAAATGATCCATCCCTTCCTCTACTGTAAAATGAATAGATCAGTTTTTAAAAAGGGAAAATATGTAGTGATTCCTAATGTAAATCCTAGTACCACTGTCAACTGATAATTTTAAATGTAATTTAGATTTGTAGATGGTGTAACATTAAAGTTGTATAATGTTTAAAAAAAAAAAAGGAAAATATGGGCCGGGCGCAGTGGCTCACGCCTGTAATCCTAGCACTTTGGGAGGCCGAGGCCGGTGGATCACGAGGTCAGGAGATCGAGACCATCCTGGCTAACATGGTGAAACCCCGTCTCTACTAAAATTACAAAAAATTAGCCGGGCATGGTGGCAGGC
This sequence comes from Pan paniscus, assembly GCF_029289425.2. Classification (NCBI taxonomy): domain Eukaryota; kingdom Metazoa; phylum Chordata; class Mammalia; order Primates; family Hominidae; genus Pan; species Pan paniscus. The sequence goes on from NC_073262.2 coordinate 68,727,761, forward strand.
GCCTGTAGTCCCAGCTACTGGGGAGACTGAGGCAGGAGAATGGCGTGAACCCGAGAGGTGGGGCTTGCAGTGAGCTGAGATGGCACCACTGCACTCCAGTCTGGGCCACAGAGCGAGACTGCGTCTCAAAAAGAAAAAAAGAAAAAACGGGAAAATATGTTGTACTTAAACTGACTATATCCTGAAAAGTTAAAAAATATCTGAACCTAAGGCTAGTCAACCTTTTGTCACGCTCTTTCCTCTGAAACTGTAGCTGTCAATCGGAAGTGATTTATAAAACTGCCTCAAATTCACATATTACAAATGCCAAAGTTTTGCATGCGTTTGGCAAGGACTAACTTCACACAGAACTGGGCCAGAAACAGAGTCCCTAAAAGTTTAGGGGGTATTTTAAGGTCCAGGTCCAACAAAAAAATTTACTTAATTACAATCTTTGTGCCCTACCTTTCCACTAAGATTCACAAATGCATTGTGTCAGGTGATAAAGAAGAAAATGTTACGAATCACCTAACGTCATACATTTAATTTAAAATCAATGCAATAATCTTAAAAAAAAATTTTATGAAAATTTTATGAAAAAAATCGGTGAAATGACAGTCATAATGAACGGTTGGATGCTTAACATAAGATTCATTTCAAGCATGGATATGAAAAAAGCACGCATTCAAATATTGTTTATAGGTTCTTCAGGTTATGACATTTTTGTTAATTCTTGCCAATATTAATACATTAATACCAAAATATTAAATAACTTGTAAAATTCTAGTTTATGTAAAAATGTTATTTTACAGGTATAAAAATTTCTTCAGGAAATTAATTGATTTGTTGTTTATAACATGATATAGAAATTGGAAACCCTTGTGGCATCAAATTTGTTTGCATGAAAAATTAGTACTAATATTTTCTATAGTCTTTATAACTCATGATTTTGAGATTTCCAAGTATTTCCAAGTACAGAAAGTACAAAAAAATTGTATAGTAGATCAAATCTGTGGAGAGAATCTGTCAATTTGTTAAATTAGCTGCCTCTTTCTTTCTTTCCTTCCTTCCTTCCTTCCTTCCTTCCCTCCCACCCTCCCTTCTTTCTTTTTTTTTTTGACACAGTCTTGCTCTGTCTCCAGGCTGGAGTGTAGTGGCGTCATCTCGGCTCACTGCAACCTCGGCCTCCAGGGTTCAACAATGGATTCCCCTGCCTCAGCCTCCTGAGTGACTGGGACTACATGCGCGTGCCACCACGCCCAGCAAATTTTTTGTATTTTAGCAGAGAAGGGGTTTCACCACGTTGGCCAGGATGGTCTCAATCTCTTAACCTCGTGATCTGTCTGCCTCGGCCCCTCAAAGTGTTGGGATTACAGGCTTGAGCCACCGCACCTGGCCTCCTTTTGTCATGGTGCATTTGGGACGGTTGCATATGTTATGATATAATCAATTCATTTCTCATGTATATGCATAAACCACCCACAAATGTGTTTCATTTCTTAAACAGAAGGATACTTAAGATTTTGTGCTAATTTGGCATGTGTTGGTGCTACAACAGTCCAAGGAATGCAGTAGGCAATTAGCAGCAAAATATGCCTGATAAAAAACACTCACTTTCTTATTGATATAGTAGGGGTCCAGGTCCTCCAGGGGCTCTGACACCATCTCTGGAGGAATGTCTCCATAAATAAATGGAAGGTTCTTTCCAGCTTCCAAGTCACTATTTGGCTTTGGGCCATTTTCGTCGTCATCTTTTTTGTCTGGTTTGGGATTCTTTGCCTTTTCTTCTGCAATGCGTCTTTCAATAGCCGCAAGAGATTCTCTGGTGAAGAAGTTGAAGCTGTCAGGTCCTGGTGGTACAAGCACTGTTTGCTCCATCTTGTCATCCTGCACATTTTAATTACCATTTATTCTGCATATGAAATTCCTAAAATAAAAGGAATACAGATATTTTAAAGAGAGGACTAAGAGATGTTAATATAAATAAATTCTTGTCATGAAACATGAGCTAGAGGATTTAAAGTCTGTTTTCTCCTTAAATTGAAAGGTGATTTCTAAAGAAAAAATTTTAACACAAATGGTTTCTGTGTTGAGTTTAGTTAAGCATCACTTATTTATTAATTCTTGTGCTTTACTGATACAGGAACTGTGCCATGAGTTTTAAAAGTGGTTCAAATATGGCCTTAATCAAAGTACATTAGGCTAATTACCACTATATCACTAATGAGTTATTCAGTCTGTGACACACCCAGAAGATGGAGACTGTGTGTATAAAGACAAAGGATAGCTCATTTAACAAGGATGAGGGGAAAAGGAATTGTCTCTGAGAGGACATAAAATCTAACCCTCTAGGTCTGACAAGTGATTCCTGGCCAAGTTAGTCAGGATAGTTTGCAGTGACCAACCTTAATGACCAATCAAATAGTTATTGCTGTCTTGACTGGGCTTTAACCTCTTCTAAGATTTGAGACAACTGGAACTATGTCCTGCTCACTTCACTAGCCATGCATGGTTGGCTTACTTGAACACATAAAGATAAAGACAGTCCACGGTTGGACAAATGTCATTTATGTGATAAGAAGGAGAGGAAAAACTAGGCTGTAAAGAAATTACTAGATGGAGGTGGGGGTGGAAGAAGATAGCTGTAGGTGCAGGAGACAGCAGGAGTCTCCTGCTCCAAGAAAAATGATCAGAAAGAAGTCAGGGTGCCATAAACTCAATAGAAACTGAAGTGCTTTTCTTCACTGAAGCAATAATGAAATTCTTGCTGATTCTATAGTCCTATAGTGCTAACCATATTATGAAGGCCTGAGGCAAAACTGTCAACCCCATACAGCAGAGTCAGACCTGATCTGATGCCAGACGCCAAATCCCAAATGTATTGTTTTAAGGCATATTTAATATGAGCTCAGATTTCACAGATATTACTGAGCCAAAACATTCCAGAGCCTAAGCTGCCACTTGGCCATGAATTTTATTTGGAGACTGCATTAACTCATTAAGGTCAGCAAGCTATGGTACAGTTAATTACAGCTTTGGTGTATATGAACTACAATAAGAAAATTGCAGGCATAATTATTTTGTGAGGGACAGAGACCTCAAATTTCAAGGAGGTTCTCATTGCTGTGAGGTTTATAACCATATTTTTCAGAGCGGATGATCAAAAGAAGGGAGGACTCAAGTTTAAATTTGTACCCTTAGTCTATTAAGTGAAGTTTTCAGCGGTTCTTAGAACTTAACCTGCAGTTATTTAGTACCTGCAAGAATAGGTTGCCTGTAAATCAATGAAAACTGAATGTTCTGTCTACAAACTCTGGTTCCCCTACAAGGCATCAGGAAAATACTAACATTTATTTTTTGCAAATAAAAGTTTAGGGATAACAAATATAGTAACTTTTCTCAAAAGGGAAATAAAATATTCTGATGTATATATATAGTTTTTATTTTTAAATAGCTTTTTGATAGAAAATATATGTAAATGATATAAATGCAAATATCTAAAAGAAAATGCAGTATAATATCTCCTTTTTACCTTGTTTCCCCAGGCCCAATTCCCCTTCCTAGAGGCAACCACTGCTACTTATCTCCCATATATATTTCCAGGTTTGCAATAGTTATATGCTAGAACATGAGTGTATGTATACATATTCTATTTTAAAATACATATTGAAACGGAATCTTATTGTACAAACTGTTTTACACCAGCATTTTTTTACTTAAAATGTATATTAGAGTTCATTTATCTTAATTTTTATAGATTTGACTCGTACCTATTACTGGCTACATGGGTTTCCATTGCATGTTATGTGCCATAATTTATTTAACCAATTCCCTGAATGTGAGTATTTGGGTTGTTTCCAATCTTTAGCTAATATTGAATAAAGTTGCAAGTAATACATTTTTACACACATACTTTCAAATATATGTGGATATATTTATAAAATTAATTTTTAAAGGTAGACTTGGCTTTGTACAGAATGTTTATTTATGATAGTTACTGCAAAACTACTTTCTATGGAGTTTGTATGAACTTATTCTCCTGACAGCAGTGTAACAGAGTGCCTATTTATCCTCACCAATATAATATGTTATCATATTTTTGATTTTTCCAATCTGACAGGGACAAAGATGAGAGCATATTATAATTTTAACTTGCATTTGTCTTACTATGAGAAAAGTGGAATATATTTTTCTTATACTTAAGAATTATTTTTTATTTTCTTTCCTGCAACTGCTTATTTAAAAACAGCCCATTTTTTCCTTTTATTTTTTTCAATCTATAGCATCTTTTAAGACAAAATATTAGCCACTTGATTTTTTGATGTGTGGTCTTTTAAAAATAAATGTTTTTTGACTTTATGGTGCTTTGTGCTACAGATTTTAAAAGATTTAATTAAAAATGTTAAAATTGTTAGGTGATTATCTAATTCTTCTTTGGCTTCTGGATACTGTATAATGCTTAGAAAGGCATCCAGAGGGATGGGCAGTAAGGGGTAGGAAAAAGGATATAAAATATATACATACACACACATGCATCTGTATCACCTTTTCCTCTTGTATTTTTAGTATTTTGGTGGTTTAATGTTATAAGTTTAAATATTTTATCTATTTGGAATTTATTTTCTATATGGAGTGAGGTGGAGATCAAAGAACAACTAAATAAATGCAGAGGTAGTCCATGTCTTTGGATAGGAGTGTTCAATATATCAAAGACACTAGTTCTTCCCAACTTGAACTAAAGGTTTAATTTAATTTCTGTCAAAATCCCAGCAGTTGTTTTGTGGATATTGATAAGCTGATTTTGAAGTTTATTTGGAAAGGCAAAAAACCCAAAAGAGCCAACACAATGTTGAAGAAGAACAAAGTTGGAGGACTGACACTAACCCAACTTTAAGACTTACTATAAAGCTGCAGTAATCAATACAGTGTGGTACTGACAAAAGAATAGATAAATGGATCAATGGAATAGGATAGTGAGTGTGGAAGAAGGCCCACATAATTACAGCCAACTGATCTGTAATAAAGAAGCAAGGTAATAAAATGAAGAAAAGATAGTCTTTTCCACATGTATTGCTGGAATAACTAGACATCCAAATGCAAAAAAAAAAATGAACCTAGACCTTACGCCTTTCACAAAAAATAATTCAAAATGGATCACAAATCTAAATGTAAAATGCAGAACTAAAAAACTACTAGAAGATAATATTAGAGAAAACCTAGTTGACTAAATTTGTTGATAACTTTTTAGTTCTCTGTTTTTCTTGGAACTGTCTCATCTTCATATTTGAGTTCTGGAATATTTCTGGTGATATTCTCAGTACTATATATTTGTTTTTGGTTTTCTAGGAGTGATGGTGAGGAGGAATTGTGCCAGCTTGCTTCTTCACTGCCATTTTGGAACCAGAACTCAGGTGATGACTTTTTAGATATAACACCAAAGGCACGATCCATGAAAAAAAAGAATTGACAAACTGATATCATTAAAATGAAAAATTTTGCTCTGTGAAAGATACTATCAAGAGAATAGGAAGGCAAGCCACATACTAAGAAAAAATATTTGCAAAAGACATGTCTGATAAAGGACTGTTACCCCAAACATGCAATAAATTATTAAGCTCAACAATAAGAAAATGAACAATCTGAATAAAAAATGGGCCAAAGACCTGAACAGACACTTCACCAAAGACACACAGATGGCAAATAAGCATATGAGAAGAAGATGCCCCACATCATATATCATTAGTGAAATGCAAATTAAAACAATAAGTTAGCACTACACCCTCATTAGAGTGGTCAAAGTCCAGAACACTAACAACATTAAATGCTGATGAAGATATGGAGCAATAGAAGCTCACATTCATTGCTGGTGGGCAAGCAAAATGGTACAGCAACTTGGAAGACAGTTTAGCAGTTTCTTAAAAACCAAACATACTCTTACCATATGATCCAGCAATTGCATACCTTAGGATTTAACCAAAGGAGTTGAAAACTTATGTCCACACAAAATCCTGCACACGGATGTATACAGCAGCTTTATTCATAATTGCCCAAACCTGGAAGCAACCAAGATGTCCTTCAGTAGGTGAATGGATAAATAACCTGTGGTACATCCAGACAATGGAATATTACTCAGCATTAAAGAAAATGAGCTATCAAGCCATGAAAAGACATGGAGAAACTTTAAATACATATTACTAATTGAAAGAAGCAATCTAAAATGGACATACGGTATGATTCCAACTATATGACATTGTGGAAAAGACAAAACTATAGAGACAATAAAAAGATCAGTGATTGCCAGGGCAGTGAAAATACTTTGCATGACACTGTAATAGTGGACACATGTCATTATACATTTGTGCAAACCCACAGAATGTACAATACCAAGATTGAATTATAATGTAAACTATGGACTTTGGGTGATTATGATATATCAGTTTGGGTTCATCAGTTGTAACTATATACAATACCTAAACACTGTCTTTAAAATAGCTCTTGAATCAAAGAGGACTTTGATTCTAATACATATAACATAGCACATATGTTAAAATATACCTATATACAATATAGGTATATTTGAACTGCGTTTAATTTGTTAATTTAGGGAAAAAATTAATTTTTTTCCTAAATTAATTTTCTTCCATTGTATTTTTTCTCTTCTAAATAGATTATTTTTACAGTAATACATATGTGCTACTCTGGTGCAAGATATTGATAGTGGGGGGAGGCTCTGCGTGTGTAGAGAAAGGGGAAACTCTATATTTTTGGCTTAATTTTGCTGTGAATCTAAAACTACTGTAAAACTAGTCTATTTCAAAGAGAAAAAGTACAATGGAAGAAATGTTTCTAAATACAATGTAAGCATTTTTTAAAAGCTTTGAATAAACCAAAAGTAAATATAAATGGATGGAAAGGTATACCCTATTATTAGATAGGAATGCTATCTAATATCATAAAGATATTAATTTTCCCTAAATTAATAAATTAAATGCAGCCTTTGAAAAATAATCACAAAATTCATATAACTAGAGAAATCTATTTGAGACTTCATGTGGAAAAATAAGCAAACAAGAATAACCAGAAAATTCTTAAAATGAATTTTGGTTTCAAAGTCCTCACTGATGCAAGAACTATTTAAAAGAAAGTGTTGAAAATTTTCAAATGATAGATTTTCCTTCTAAGTTTTAAATTTATGTTTGGTTTTATTACACTATGCTCTGATAATGTAGTTCGTACCATTTCTGTTTCTTGGAATTTATTGTGATTTATTTTTATCCTAATAGAGGTTGTTTTTAAAGTGACTTTTCTAAGAACATTAAAAAGAAACTTATTCTTTATTTTAAAGCAGTAGAGTTCATTATGCCTCAATTATATTGATCTTATTTCTTATCTTATGTAGACCTTCTATGTCTGTACATATTTTTTTTCTACTTGATTGTTCCAAGTTGAGAGAGGCAAATTAATGTCTATTTAATGTGTTTTTATTTATTGTAGTTTCTGTCATTTTTGTTCTATGAATTCCAATGCGGTATTGTTTGATGTGTAGATAACACTTATGATCAGATCTTTGAAGTGAATTGAACCCTGTACTTCCTTAAATGGCCCTTGTTTATCTTACTGTAGTTTCTTCCCTTTAAAGACAACTTTGTCTCATAGCGTATAATGACTTTAATTTCTACTTATTTGCACTTATCTAGTATGTCTTTTTCCATCAATTCGGTTTCATCCTTTTCATTTTACTGTTTTAGCACTTTCCTTAATATGTATATGTTTAGATATCATATATAGGTATATTTTAACATATGTGATCATTACGACAATCACCGTCTTTCAAACAGAGTGCCACACTTGATGTTATTGTCCATGAAGTTGTGTGAATGGACAGAAACAGTTACTAAAAGCCTTCCTATTCTCCAGAAATACTGCATTTGAGAAAAGCTCTCTAAAGAAAATCTCCCTGGTCACTAGCTATCATTTACTGGAGAAATAAACAACCAAGAAAGTAGAAGACATGAATTCTACACTGACAAATATGATCAGTTCAAATGTATTATATATAATTATAAATTAGTTAAGATACAGGAATTATATTCATATGTGAGCAATATAACCCATATTATAATGAAATCATACTGATACTAGAAAAAGTATTTTTTTAACTCTAAGTAGATCTTCTATTCAAATGCGACCTAAAAATAATGTTATATTAATTATAAGAATAAAACTCGTTAAAAATCTCATAAGGTTAATTACGAAATACCTGAAAAACTGTCAGATGTCATTCAATATTAATATTTTTTAGTAATATTATGAAAAAATGTTCTAAATTACATTTGAAATCTGTACTTATTCTATTAAAATACAGAAATAAATCATGAATTTTCCATTTACACTTACAAAGGAGATTTCACCTCTTTATTCTAAAAATTTATAACAGAAGACTTAATTGTCCTAATTTATGAAAATATATGTCACTAGATATGGGGTAGTAACCTCATAGAATCTGCAGTTTTGGCTTACAGCTTTCTCTTTTCATAAAAACCAGCATTTAAATATTTGGTTACATAGAGGAGACCTTGCTCCTTTCAAAAGAGGTAAGACAATGAAACTTTCCTAACAAGAGAAGACTTCAAAGAGAGAGGCCTTTTCAAGATGATTATGGTTATGCATTTGGACAAAATAAAATTAAGAAGAGAACTAAGAAACCATAGCTAGGAAGAAAAAGTAACAAAGTGCATGTTAGCAAACTTCAAATCTGAAGGAATTTTAAAAAATATTGGAAATAAGTAGAGTAGTGGGCAATAGAAAACTGGAAGAAGAATGATCCTTTGGAACACAAGAAAAACACATTAAAAGTGGAATTCAGTTAGATAAGCAATCCTAAAGAAGACAGGAAAAAAATAATCCAAAAGAACATGAAATGGAAGTGAGAGATCATGGGGGAAAAAAAAGATTGTAAGAAAATGAAGTGGAAATTTTGAGTGGAAAGAAAAAGTAATAGCAATAACATGACCAATATCAAATAACATGGACAAAAGAATTATAAGGAAAAATTTATTAGAATATACAAATAATAAATAAAGATATAATATCATCTGGTAATATCTAACTGAAAGAAAAAGAGGAAGGTAAATCTGTAGCATTATAATTACAGACTACATTCTCGGGAGACTTTACAAGATCAGAAAGTTAATACTGATAATATTCAGTATCATTTCTAAGACTTTACTAATTCATTACTTACAATAAATGTTCTAGTACTAATGAGGTTTTTGCTTCTGGGCATTATATATCTCTGTTTCCCGTAGAAGAGGACACATGTATTACATTCTGGACTTGAGGAGGCGTTTATCACAGCCAAAAGATGTTTATACTTGAGGTGACTGGGAGTGGTAAACCATATGGCTTTGGTGACCCTCAAAGTGCAGATGGAGGAGCTTTATTTAAAGTAATCCTAACCCATGAAGTCTTACAGTTAAACTCCCTTGGGCATCTGCTTTTCTCCAGTCAAACAGAAATATGTATGATAGCTCACAATGAAGTATTTCATTTTCCCTGTGGCATTTCACATAGAAGTCTTAACTGTAAAGGCAACCTTATAAATGCTTTGTACCCGAAGAAACTGGCCTTTTATAAGTAAATCATTATGCAGTTTCTTCCTTTGGAGGGCAGCTCTGTGTGACTACTTGGGCCTCCGTGGTTAGATCTGTTTGGTTAACGGGCTTTCGGCTTTCACGCAAAGCTATACTCTCCACAAACTTCTGTGAGATAAAAAGGTGATATCTGTCTTAGTCCTCTGATTATTTTTTCTTTTTTCAGAACCTGAGAAAGATGAATGAAATTTAGTGTTTCCCATCCCCGAGAGACACCCAGCATCCACAACTTCACACTCTGATGCCATTGTGTATTTATGCGAGGAATACCATAACTAAGGTAATGTCTTGAGATTTTTTGGTTCAATAATGTCCTTAAATTCTATGTTGTTTTTAAAGCCTAAAAGAAATTCCCCCTCCTCACTCCCCAGTCTCTCCCTACAACCTGGTGAGACAATTCTCTCATTTTCTCCTCCCAGTTTCCGATGCTATTGTTATGATCTATTAGAATAATTGCTATTATTTTTTTGCCTTATCTGACCCTAGAAGTGATCTACAGGGAAAAAAAAATTACTAACCAATTGATTAGTGAACTGAATATAAAGTGCAGCTCTTATGGTTTATTCACAGACAAGAATATATATAGTCCTTAATGTGATAGTATTTTGTTGTTGATGTGGAACAGTGTTAGTCTATAATACAGGCTTTCAGGCAGACAAGACCTAGTTTATCTTGACCTCTGGACTTCTGAAAGGTTGAGTAAGTTATTTTAAGAGAATTAGACAAAGATAAGTAAATCAAAACCAATAAATGGCAAAGATTTAAAAAACAGAGATTAGTCTATTCCTCTCATTTAATAGAAAACAAACTGAATCAAAGAAAAATGGGCAATTTCTTTGTTTAGAACTTATGTGCTTCCTACTTTCAAAATAAATATGTCATTTGTCCCAGGTTACGCAGCTTATTAATGGTGGGACTTAAATCAGAACTTTTATTTTCTAACTCCCAAACCAGTGTCTGCCAGGTCCTAATAGTTATGAAATATGCTTTTAAAGCTAAATAAAATATATGAAAATATAAGTAGCTGTGTTAAAATAGTATTTATCTACTGTAATTGATCTAGGTCTCTCCAAGGAATTTATATTACTTGGACAGACCCAAAACAAATGCAGTAAATAAAGCATTCTGGCAAAAATGGAGACTTCAAAATTTTGAAAAATGGGAGACTCCAAAATTTAAAAAGATGATTGTAATATTCAAGTTTAGAATCATATGATGCAGTTTTTAATCCTGCTGAACTATACCTCCACTGTCAATTTATGTTTTACTTCTGTTATGTTTTATGTATTGCTAAACTGGATTATTTCTAGTTACTAACTGAGCAGACGACTTTATATAATTTATCTGTAACTCCAAAGTTTGATATAGTTATGCAACATTTATATATCTTCACCACCTTATAATATATAATCTGATGTGGAAAAAAATTATATATCTTCAATTCTGTCTATAAAGTAGTTTAATATCCATACTGAAGAGAAACCAAAAAGACTTCTGCCAAAATGCTTGCCATCTCCTTGTAAAGAGCTATTACTATTTTGGGGACATAAACCATCTGGGCACGACAATTTGTGAAGTGTTTCAGTTCGTTTTGTAGTGTTCTTGCCACCTACTTTACAAAAGAATGTTACTGCCAATAATAATAAAAATAACTAGGTAAAATGTTATTCTTACTGTTGTGATCTCACATAACTATTTTTTAGCAGCCAAGAAAGAAATTGGTTTTTACATAGAAATCCCAAACCTAGAAAGTATTGTTTTATAAATTTCTTTTCTAGAAATAATTTGATTTGGTGTAATTATAATTACAAAAATATTTCATTTGATTTCTCAATAAGCCAATTTTTAGTAGGTTGGGGTTAACTAAAACAACATATTTCAGCCATATGTTTAAAACTTTTACATTGAAAAATAACTTCATTATCTACCCTTAGTTTTTCATGCCTTATGCAAACTGCAGTTAAAATAAGGTCAGATATCTAACATATGTCTGTATCTACATTTGTATACTTCAGGGGTGTTTTTCAAGACACCCTAATAATAAACTAAGAAGTAAAAAATTCATTCAATCTACATACAATACATAGAAATACAATACATAGTTTTTGCCTGAGATTCAGATCTGCCATAGTTTATTAGGCTCTGCCTGTAGTTTTCTCATGAAACACATCAGTATCATTGGGATGATTAATTTCATTTTTTTCCTTACAGAGAAGATTGTCATTAAAGAGTAAGACCATGGATAGCTCACATAATAAATCATGTGAAATTTAGGATCTCTTCTAGACGATCATAGTCAGAATAATTTAAGGGAATTCCTTTGAACAAATGTCATTAGTTTATATCAAGAATATAGTAATGACTATCATTGTAAGTAAATTATTTAAGTTAACCTCTTTTAGTAAAGTTTTCCTGTTAGAAAATAAGTAATCTTATTGTGTGGGTGAGTGGTCACTAGACAGAGATTTGGGAGGATGTAGAGAGTGAAGTCTGATCCTCGTGACTGTGATTGTGGTTGCAGATTTTGAGATACCAAGTGTGAGGTGATAGGCACTTAAAGCCCAGTGTGGGCCTCCCAGGGCTGTTTAGCTGGCAATGAGAGAGGCACTGCCTATATCCAAGTTGCATATGGCAGGTTTTGCACAAAGTAGATTACTCGGAGAAGAGAAAGCCTAATGGCCAGTCTATTCATCTTCCCCTTTCTCGATGTTCATCTTTTCTCTCCCAGCTCTCCTTTATTCTCCATTTTCTTTTTTTTTTTTTTTGCTCAGCCTCCATCTCACTTCCGTTGCTGTCCCCTCCCCACCCCTTCCCACTCCGGACTGTGCCTCTCCTTTGTAGACACTTCAAGAGTCCATTCTATTTCATTCAAAAACCACGGTCTAGAAGTAACTTAATGTAAACCCACAAAGATGGAGACAGAATGAATGCCATTCTTCTTGCTGCTCTCTCAGACAATGCAGGTCATTTTTGCCTATGGTGCTGGTAAAGCCAGGAGTTATGTAGCTATAAGTAGCAGCCAGAGGAAATAGTGCCTGAGTCAGCAATTGTCTTTTTATTGCTGTGGGGCAATAATGGGAGACAAAATCAGGCTTGGTACAATTCCCTTTGAAGGAAAAAGATGCCAACACTAGCATTTTAACACAAAATGCTGGTTGGGGGTTGGGGGGAAGGATGCTTACATTCCTTCTTTGGAAATATCTACTTTGATAACCATTTCGGTAAAATAATGCAGTGATTTCAGTGTGCAAATCCTTTCAGGACTCATGGTTGTATGGCAGACGCACCTGACAGCAGTAATTTAAGGGTACCCTGAGAATGACGCTGTGGTCTAAAAAGAATGTGTGTTTGGAAGTCTGAGGTAAGAAATCTGGCTGGAAGTGGCCAACCTGGAAATTTGCTCCTTTTTATTAAGGATTTCCAAAGCCTGGTCCATTCCTCGGAATGTGGGCCATACAGTGGATGAAGCCCTTTGTTTGGATTAAATGAATGTTGCTAGGTGGAGAGTGCTAAGTGAAAATGCTATATAAACTGCATGCTTTTTACAAACATTAGTGGTTCTCCCATCCAGCCCACTGCCACTGGACCACCCCTGTATATGAGTCCTAGATAAATCCTATGTCTCCCTTGCTGGCTTCAAGTCTCTTCTTTAGTCTCTTGGCCATGATGCCATCCCTATTGGACTCAATGGTGTTCCAGCACAACAATGGTATGATTAGACTCTGTTCCTGGGAGACATACAATACACTCCTTTGGTAGGATCTATGTGGAATGTTTAGTCATTAGTGTTATTAAGAAATCATAGTTATTTAATTTATGTTTTAAGACTTTCACCTTTCATTCTCTGAGTGTTAGTTAGCTCAGGGTGTGAAATGGTTCAACAGAAATACTTGAGCTGCTGCAGCCAGAAGAATGTTTATGGTGTTATGCAGGAAATATCCTGCAGAATTCTGTGTGGAATTCTGCTCAGAGGGGTTTCTCTTTAGCATAAACTCAATTTAAAAAGACTCTTCTGCTCAAAAGCATTCTTATGAAACCACCTCAACACAAAGCAAAACTGTCCAGGCATAGTTGCTGTATGGAGAGATACAGCATAGAACCCATGGGCAGCGGGGCTGAAGCAGAGAAAAACTGCAGGGGAAAGAGAAACAGATCCAGGAACGGGGAGAGGAGAGTGTTGAGCACAAATTAACTACCCTGGGGAATGAGTATCAGGTGTTTGACACTTTCACTTTTCCAAATAATCTGAAGACAAATGGAACCTCCCTGAGTTATGAAAAATTGAGACTAGAAGTATCAGAGCTGCAGAATTCATTTGGTTCAGATTCTGTATATATAAAATCTAGACATAGAACAAGTCTAAGCAAAGGCATATTATCTGCAATGGTTACTATGGATTATTGTTCAGAGAAGAACCATTTTGGTATAGAGAAAGCTGAAAGAACTTACCGAAAATAGGTCTTGAAAGATGAAAGGCAGAGATAATTTCCTGATTCAGAAACTCAGTATATTAAATTTTCTGTATGTTATTTATCATTTATGATATAAAATTATGCTTAATTTATCATGTAAACTGAAAATAAAATTCTAAGCCCCCTGACTGAATTGACCTTCTCCTGGCCAAAAGGATCCCAGAGTAACCTTGAAGACTGAATTCTCAGCCATGATGGATCAGGGAGTCAGACATACCTCCTTATAACCCCTCCCTCACTAACCACTATGAGGCTTTCTTCCCTAAGGGCTAAACAGAAATCAGCCCTTTCAAAAGACTCCCCCACTGACATGGACCAACCACCTGACACTTTCTCTCCATTGGTGCCTCATAAGAGACCACCCACTAGGGAATGATTCTAGCCATTCCACTGAGAATGTGCAGTAAGGATTTTTGTGTCCTCTGCTTCACCTTTTAATGTCAGAGGGCCGAAAACTCTACCCTCAGATCATGCTAATGTCGCCATTTTTTCCACATGGATCCCACGAAGGGGCATGAAGCTCAGTTGAGGATGTGCATGCTTCTCCTCTCATAAATATTCATGACTCCTCCTACAACTTATTGAACATATATATTTGGCCACCGTGCTTAACATAAATTTCTGTTTCCTTTTTCCCTCCCTTGAAGTGTCTGTTTCTGGCTTCTGGCTGGAAGTTATGCTTCCCAACCTGTCAGAAGGTCACTCTGCAGGCTGCAGCCCTTTATAAGAAATAAAGCTCTCCTTTCCAAATTTATGAACCTCATCATTCTTCAGGTGATAATCATATAAACGTCTACTTAAGTTTGCTTTCAGTCTGTCATGTGAAGTCAGTCATTCTCACTATATTCCTTTTGTGGTATACTGGTCTGGGTTAAAGAGACCCTCTAGGGATTATTATACAGTTTCGTCTTGTTTGAGAGCTCAGCATCTGATGATTATCACAGATTTGTATAGAGTGGACACTACCAGATGTCCAGCACATCTGTCACAGCAGATGTGACATTGAGCCAAGTCTATTTCTGTCTAGGTGTATGACACTTGGTGCTATAGTTTGGATATGGTTTGTTGCCATCAAATCTCATGTTGAAATTTGATTCCTAATGTTGGAGGTGGGGCCTAATGGGAAGTGTTTGGGTCATGGGTGGATCCCTCATGAATGGTTTTTGCCTCATTCTCACTGTAACGAGTGAGTCCTTGCTCTGTTAGTTCTCATGAGAACTGGTTGGAAAAAAAAAAAAAAGAGCAGCCTAGCGCGGTGGCTCACACCTGTAATCCCAGGACTTTGGGAGGCTGAGGTGGGTGGATCACCTGAGGTTGGGAGTTTGAGACCAGCCTAACCAACGTGGAGAAACCCTGTCTCTACTAAAAACACAAAATTAGCTAGGCATGGTGGTGCATGCCTATAATCCCAGCTACTTGGGAGGATGAGGCAGGAGAATCGCTTGAACCTGGGAAGCTGGGAGGCAGAGGTTGCGGTGAGCCAAGAGCATGCCATTGCACTCTAGCCTGGGCAACAAGAGCAAAACTCCATCTCAGAAAAAAAGCCTGGCACCTCACCCTGTCTCTTGTTTCCTCTCTGGCCATGTGGTCTCTACCCACACAGGCTGCCCTTGCCTTCTGTCATGAGGGGAAGTCACCCGAGGCCCTCAATAGAAGCTGATTCTGGTGCCATGCTTCTTGTACAGTCTGAAGAACCATAAGTCAAGTAAACCTCTTTTAAAAAAAAAAAAATTTACCCAGCCTCAGATATTCTTTTATAGCAATACTAAATGGACTAAGAAACATGGTCTATACAGTCAATTTTGTTCATTTCTTTAATATTTATTGAATATAGACAATGTGCAAGGCACTGGTTAGAGATGTGGAGACTATGAAGTTGGCAAATGGAGAATAATAATATTGAGAATCCTGCAAAGTAACCAAATTCATTTTAGAAGCTCCTTTATGAAATAGACTTTAGGCTTTAGTCTTCTTGGATCTTTACTTGGAAATTTAGATATTCCTGATTTTAACAGATTCATTTTTTTAAGTCCCAGAGTAGAAGAAAATGGAGGTTGAACACTGAAACATTGACTTTGAAAACTGAACATCTCTGTCAATCCCACAATCTCTCTCTCTCTCTCTCTGTCTCTGTGTGTGTGTGTGTGTGTGTGTGTGTGTGTGTAAGGGTATGAGCTGCAACACAATCTTGAATTATTGTCACTAAACCATTTTTAAAATAATTGGTCAACCACCCATCACATCACTTGTATTCACAATCCCATAAAGTTATCAGACCAGAGTGATTTTTCTCTAATCTAGATGTACATTAAAATGTGCATCTCATTTAAAGATATTTTTGGTACATCAAAGTGAATGTTGATAAACATGTAAGACAATGGAATATAAAGTTTAATGCATGTCCTCCATTCTCTCCATCTAACCATTTTTGTGGTGCCAGTGCCTATTTTCAGGTGTCAATGATGAAGAACTGGAAAAAGATATAGTTAAAACAAAAATTGCTAAAGAAAAAAATGCATGCTTTTTTGGATTCATTTCTACTCTTTCATATCAATATGTTTTCTAACATTTCTTAAGTGCTGAGAAAATTTTCCTTTTTGTTATCCTCAATAGCAGGTGGCAGCTGAAATTGTTCAATTATATGCTTTGTTAAAACCTTATAAATAATTTAAATACTATTATTACAGTCAGCTAAAGCCTATGCTCAAATTATATTTTCTTTTGTTTAAATTCCCAAATATATCTCACCTGCTACCCTACATTCACCCCCAGTAAAGTCCCAAAGCCCCTGGGCTAGGTAGGGCATTATTGTTTTAGAATGTTACCAAGTTGGCCTAGAAGAGTACTTGATTTGTTGTGACAACTGTTGTTTTTCTCTAGGTAGAGTGTTGCGTAAAGGAAACAATGATGTCCAAAGGGGCTGGACTGGCAGATTGGAGGTAGGGAGACCCAAGGTCAGCATTATGACATGGGGGATATGAGTAACCACCATAATGATTTAAGATATCTGAACAGGGTTGCCAGAAAAAATACATGCCACACAGTTAAATTTGAATTTCAGATAACTGATTTCTTAAAGCATAAGCATACCTCATACAATTTGTTTTATATTTACTATACTTTAAGTTCTGGGATACACGTGCAGAACTTGCAGGTTTGTTACATAGGTATACACGTGCCTTGGTGGTTTGCTGCACCCATCAACCTGTCATCTACATTGAGTATTTCTCCTATCCCTCCCCTAGGCCCCCACCCCTCGATAGGCCCCAGTGTGTGATATTCCCTTCCCTGTGTCCATGTGTTCTCATTGTCTATATTTGGGGCCCACTGCTAGTAAACATTATTCATTGTTTATCTGAAAGTCAAATATAACTGGACAGTTTGTATGTTTAGTTTCCAAATGTAGCAGCCCTAAATATGAAGAAAGTCTTCTCTGCTAAAAAAATTATTTTCCTGCTTCCTGAAATTCAATTAATTAGCATTTTCAGTTCAGTTAGCAAGCGCTTCCTTTTAAAAGACAAGTATCTCTGGGAGTACATGAGTCGTTTATGCATCAATGAGACTACTTACTTCTCAATGTAAAATGCATTTCTCATTGTCAAAGTGGGTTAATCAATCAGAGAGAGGGCGTAAGAGTTCTTTTTTTGGTTGACTAGGTAGGGGATGGGGCTGGCTGGGACCTGTTAATTTCAGTGGAAGAATACATGTGGATGAATTACTTTTAGTGGGGATTTTCTGATGGAATGAATTATCAACGTGCCAGGAAGAGACTATATAAAAAGATGGAATGGGGGTAGAGAGTGTAAGGTGATACTGACGGAAAAAACTCACTCATTCTAGGATTTTTCTTGAACAATTAAATACTCATGAGAGGAACCAGTGTTGGGTTTTATTTTTCAAACATGGATGATGGTAAATGTTAAAACCAGTGGCAAGCAGATTTTCACATTTCTTTCATTATTAAAAGTATTGATGTAAGATTATCCTCAAATATATGAGTAGTGCATCTTTGCACATTAAGGACTCCTCCTTTGTTTATTTTATCACTTCGCTTTAACTCCGTAGGTCCTATACAAACCAAAGAAATTATCTTCCTTCCTTCCTTCTTTAGTTTTTTTTTTTTTTTGATATAGGGTATTGCCCTGTCACACAGGCTGGAGTGCAGTGACGAGATCATGGCTCACTGTAGCCTCAAACTTCTGGCCCCGAGTGATACTCACACCTCAGGCTCCTGAGTAGCTGGGATGCATACCAGCATGCCCAGCTGATTTTTAAATTTTCGTACAGGCAGTATCTCTCTATGTTGCGTCTCGAACGCCTGGCCTCAAGTGATCCTCTTGCCTCAGCCTCCCAAATTGCTGGGATGACAGGCATGAGCCATTGTATCCAGCAAGAAAGAGAAAAGAATTTAAACTTCTAAAGATGAAACTGCTACACGTGGACAGCCATAACAACAAAGAGAAGAGTACTCTTAAGCATTTGTGAAAGTCAGAAACCTATAAACTTTTGGGAAACAAAATAAGTATATTTTCCCTTTAATCTTTCAAGTGATGCAATACACTTCTAGCAAAAGTGAAAGGGCAAATAGGAACTTGGCAACATTGAGCTTTCTTTAAGCAGAAGCCAGGCCATAGGTTCTTCACTAGTCACCATGATCTACAGCCTTTATTGTCTTTACCAGTCACTAGGTATGAGACATTTTCTCATAAAATGTAACTACTATACATTCGCCACAAACTTTAAACTCCCTTTTCACCTCCCATGGTACCCAGAAGAGTGATAGGTACTTAATAGGTCCTCAGAAATTTTCAGCTAATGAATAATTGTTAATTAAAACTTATACTAGAAGCAAACTCTTAAAACATATTCTAAGTACTAAAGTCTAATATTTTATATCTATGGGTTTATTCATATTCTTGTTTGTTAATCCTAATCAAATAGTGCAAAGTTTAAATTTCATTTTCCTAAGATTTGTTTTAAAATAACACGATTTACCCAAATGATTTCAAACCACAATTACATTCTGTTTAAATTACTAATATTTTATTGCATCACAATCTGCATGAAACAGATGTCAGGATATAATGAACTAACCTGCATTGTATTTTTATTTTTGTCTCCTGTGGCACAACGATTTTATAGGAAAGAGAACTACACAGCTGACTGACTGATGGGGAAAGTTACACAATGCATAGCTTTGCAGCAACATACTAATGCGGTAGGGAGATGCTGCAGAGAGGCTAGAAATAAAATCATTTCTTTCCGGAGCAGCACTGCTTGCTGTCGGCTGAGACAAAAAAGAGATTTCCTTTTTTTCCTTTCTTTTTTTTGAAAACTCACATAACATTAATTCTGTTAAGCACTGGATACACGGAAAGGTGTTTACCTTAGAAAATCATTTAGCAATTTTTAGAAACTAGACATATAGCAATTTTAAATCTTTTTAACTATCTAATGACCAAAGCAGAGGGTCCTCACAAGAGGGATTTAGATGCTACTGAATTGAATAAAGAAAATATGGATACATTTATTGTATGCCTTATTCAGTTTGAGGTTCATTTCGAGTTTAGAAATAGGGATATAAAAACATCAGGGGTTAAATAGCATGGGTAAAGGACATGAACCAAGCTGCAGAGAAGAGGCTGACTGCCTGCTACATTTGCAGGCATTACTCAGCACTTTTCTTAAACCGATACATCTTGCTGGCTGCATAAGCAAGACAAGACCCTTTTCCCTATGGCTCAGGAAGGCAGAGAAGTCAACTTCAGCCTTGAAAAAGGCAAATACTTTAGTGCAATAATGAAATCAACTAAACGTCTTGTGCTTAATGTTTCTTTCCCCACACCACTAGAATTGTATGCATAATCATTCTATGCAACATATTGAAGAAACCAAAATGTTTGCCACAGTGTGCTCAGTAATTTTTTTTTGAATGAATGAATAACTGAATTCATGATCAATGCCTTATCCTAGGTCACCTGCTCAGTGCACGGGCTATAGGAAGGGCAAATGTCACTGTCCTTCCCACCCATCTCATTCTAACACAAGTGTTATCATCAAACTAAGGAAACTAAAACATGTAGCCATAAAACAACTGTTTAGAGCTTCATTCAGATATTTTTTTCTTTAAAATCCAAGAATGTAATACTAAATTTTAATTAAGCGAAGGCGTCTTTGTGGAGAACTTAAATAATATGGCATATTGCTTTCTGTTTATCTAGTAGAGACTACACTTTGAAAATATAGACCATTGCATTCATAAAAATCATGTGGAGATCTTTTTGAAAACACGTAGTCCAAGGTCCCACCTCAAGATTTTGTTTCAGAGATCTAAGGTGGACCTAGAATCTGTGTTTAAACTGCTTGTCCAGGTGATCAGGATGTAGCACTCATAGTTAATGAATGGGCAAATTTTGAGAAACACTGTTTTAGAGAATGGTCTAGGAAAAGCATCCATTACAAATATAAAAAGCAAGCTTTTGGTACCTAAGGGACTGAGTCGATTCATGCAGGTATTGGTTTGTTGATTAAAGATGCATCCATAATTCAATTAATTTAAATGTTAGAACGGGTCATATCTTTTGGGTTTATTTTTAATTGTTTCATACAGATGAGGTCTCGCTATGTTGCCTAGGCTAGTCTTGAACTCCTGGCCTCAAATGATCCTTCTGCTTCAGCATCGGGAGTCACTGGGATTAAAGGCATGAGCCACCATGCTCAGGTAGGAAAAAATCATTTCTTACATGGAGATTTATTTTCTCAACCAGGTAAGTTTTGTGATAAGATCATTAAACTTAGAATAAGAATAGTCAGGTTCAAAATTTGGTTGTAGTCCTTAACAAAACTGTGATATTAAAATAGTACCTTGGCCTTGCTTAGCTTCAATTCTATCATTTATAAAATGGGAATAATTTTTATAATAACACCTGATAGGTGCCAACTCAGCCCTCACTCCTTTTTTGAAATTGTCCTCCATGTAACCCATACTGAAAGTATAAACTATGTTTATACCATGTGACTCTTTCACCCCTTTCCCATGGCCACAGCTTGGTAGGTTTTATGAGGACGCTGATCACGGGGCACTCATCTATAGGCTTAACTGAAACAATAGAATTTGCTTTCTGGGTGATGTTTAAATGAGGTAAGAGTGAGTGAGTCAGAATGTTATGAGAAGATGCACTGCATGACCTAGAGTTGAGGATGAGGAAGCTATGTCTGGCCATGACCAAGCAGAGGATATCGGCCAAAGCAGAAAAAAAAACAGAAATAACAGTAGCCATGCAAGCATTCAGAAAGAATGTAGGCTGTGTTGATATGTTTCTGGACTTATCATTCCAGTTTAATCTCTTTATGGCTTACTTGGGTTTTGGCCTATGGGATTTTCAGTTGAATTCTTCTTTTTTTTTTCCTTTGAGACGGAGTCTCACTCTGTCGCCCAGGCTGGAGTGCAGTGGCGTGATCTGGGCTCACTGCAAGCTCCACCTCCCAGGTTCACGCCATTCTCCTGCCTCAACCTCCTGAGTAGCTGGGACTACAGTTGCCTGCCACCACGCCCGGCTAATTTTTTTATTTTTATTTTTAGCAGAGATGGGGTTTCACCGTGTTAGCTAGGATGGTCTCAACCTCCTGACCTCACGATCCACCCGCCTCGGCCTCCCAAAGTGCTGGGATTACAGGCGTGAGCCACCACGCATGGCCTGAATTCTTATAATAAATAAACCATTTTACTTATACCCGCTTAAATGTGTCTTTATGTTTTGAATACAAGTGTTCTGACAAAAGCACAATGTAAAAACACTGAACATAACATGTTCTTAACTTTTGTTTTAAAACAAAAGAAAAAAATGGAGGTTCAGCAAAGTTAAATAGCACAAGTTAATAAAGTGATGACAATTGTCAGACAGTTTGGAGGAAGTTTGAGATTTAAATCCGGGTCTAATCTTTCACAGTTCAATGCTCTTGTTTTAAAACCAGAAATTCAGGCAGCAAGACTGATATTTCATTAGAAACACTTATGACCCCAATATGTTTTCACATTGAGAAATTGAGTCATTCCACTTTTTCATGAAAATAGCTAAAAGAATCCTTATCGGTCAAATCTTTCACACACACACACAAATGATCTTTAACATTATTTCAAGTACTTGGACAAATACCAAGTTGGGATACCAGAGATCTATGTTATGAAGGATGGATAAAACATCTGATAAGAAAAAAAGAAAGCCATTATTATTACACCTTAAATATTAAATGAGAAAACAAGGAATGACCCTTGGAGAACGACTAATTTTGAGAATTGTATACTGATAGACGTGTTGGAATGGACTACTTGCAAACAGAATCACTGAGCCACTTAATGAGTTGAGTGGTTGAAAGTGTCCTTTTAAGTGATCAATTTAGACCCCAGAGAATATCTGCCAGACAGAACAAGTTTTAGTGTAGTTGATAGTAAGTTGTGCCCAGAATATTAAATTGAGTCAAATTTATTTTCCACATAAAGTCACAGTTTTATATGTCATTATATAATCTCTTGGCAGAAATAAGGAATAACATTCTGAATGTTGCACTCCAAAATTCAAAGAATCTTAGTATAAAAATATCTAGCATTTTAGATGTTTCAAAGTAGGGCCAAATGCAGAAAATAAGTTGGATATGATAAAAATACCAGAAAGTTCTATTCAGTTGGCATCTTACTAGCAATTTCATCTTCTAATAATTTAGTTGCTACGCATGGAGTAGAATAGAATTTAACAACAACAAAAGATCATTAAATACCAATCAACCAAACAACCAAACACCAAAGGACCTATTAAACTTCAACGATGCTCAGTTATACTCTTGAGGATACAGGGCTATCAGAGATGGGCAGTGTGCTCCTTTCCTGTGTAGTCTATGGGATCTATCTATGTAACCCTCCATGTGCTCCTACCCTTCCCCTTCAGCTGTTAAAAACACAATGCCAAAATCAGGATCAAACAAAAATCGCAGTTATACTTCTGAATTTGGCAACATCTATTTCACCACTCCTTTTAGATCATTTGGTCTTTATTATTCTGCTTTATATTGTATTTGATTTTGTAAGTCAGATCAAATAATTTTTGGAAATAGAAAACAAACAAATAAGCTCCCCATTGCTACAGTTTATACCCATTTTAAATGATTTATCTTTCCATAGGGATAAAAATTCAATTAGGTACCCTCCTTGTGACAAACCTCCATACAATTGAAGGCAGCTATTATGTCTCTCTTTAGTTTTCTCTTTTCCAAGCTGAAAAATTTTCAATATTTTAACCCATAGGTATGATATAATTATTTGTATTCCTCTTTTGCTCCCTTCTAATTTCTGCCCAACTTCACTAATCTCCTTAGGGTAGAAACTGTAATAGAATAATGGTGATAAGAATAGTAAAAAGATGATGTCTGATTTTTGTATACATTTCCCTTAGTACGAATTACTGTGTCGAGTTTTTTAGTAATATAATACCTTTATTTAGCCTTTGTCATTGTACAAGCCAGTTTGACATTTTAACAAAGGGGGATTGAAACAATAAAACTGATCTTTAAATATAAAAATATCCCATGATTCTCCTGTTCTTCCTGCTATCAATCAGAAACAACGATTGCCTGTTAAATAAAAGAGCCTTATTGGTTCTACCAAATTTGTGACTAATTAGCTTCTCTGCCATCCTGTTATTTGTATAGTTTGTTCTTGGTTCAAAATATACTACACGCTAACCAAACTTGACACTAGAGTCTCACTTGCCTTGATGGGCCAATTCCTAAAGGTTTCAAGGTTATTCTGTTTCCTATTTATACATTCCTCAGAGCTATTAATATCAGTTTCACTTAAAATTTATATTTAATGTCAATACCCAGCATGAAAAACTATTAAATGGTAATAGTCTTTAGATTAATTTAGATAAGTGGTAATTAATATATTTTTCCAGGATGTCATAAAATCATCATTACTTACCTTGAACCACTTGAACCCTCCCCTAAAAGCAATATGATACAGATGAATAATTGCAGAAAATTAGGCCCAGATTTATTCTAAAGTTTTCAAGAATTCATAATGTCCCACTCCAGTTTTGGATTCATGTTAAATACATGTCTTACAAACATTCACACTATATTCTTTTTAAATTATACAAATGTAAGTATTTATTAAAATGCAAATTCTCTCAAAGAGTTATTGACTCCACAGAAGACTTTTGAGAGTCAATGTCTATTGTTACTATCAACTGACACTGAAAGTTCAATTTCTTTCATTCATATGGTAGTCCATAATTCTGATATGAAAGTTGGAAATCAGGGATGAAAAATCACTTTTTTTTTTGGTTGTTGTTACAGAGTCTCGCTCTGTCGCCCAGGCTGGAGTTCAGTGGTGTGAATTCGGCTCACTGCAAGCTCCGCCTCCCTGGTTCAAACAATTCTCTGCTTCAGCTTCCCGAGTAGCTGGAATTACAGGCACCCACCACCACACCCAGCTAATTTTTGTATTTTTAGTAGAGACAGGGTTTCACCATGTTGGCCAGGCTGGTCTTGAACTCCTGACCTCGTGATCCACCCACCTTGGCCTCCCAAAGTGCTGGGATTACGGGCGTGAGCCACTGCGCCCAGCCTGAAAGATCATGTTTTTTATAAGAACATATACATGTATAGATATGCAAATACCTTCTTAAAGCACAGGTAAGTGGTATCCATTATTTTTTTCTTGATCAACATGACATTTTCCTTTAACTCAAAAGAAAATTACATTGATCTGACAATTTCTTTTCACAAGGTCATAGTAATTTTATTCTATGCTATTCTAGGTGACTATTAATTTTAATATATGTGTGACTTTTTGTTGTTTTTGTTTTGTTTTTATTGAAATTTGAAGATACTGAGTTAAGATGAAAGTCCTAAAGTTCTTCGATCACTTTTCTGAAATCTAGACCTCCAAATTTGCCCTTTCATAAAGTTTACCACTAGACTTAACAAAACACTCTAAGTGTTCACCATTAGTGATGTAAATCTAAAATACTATATACTTCTTTCTTTGTGTGTGTTTTTTTTTGTTTTTGTTTTTGTTTTTGTGTTTTTGGAGACGGGGTCAGGCTCTGTTGCCCGGGCTGTAGTGCAGTGGCATGATCTTGGCTCACTGCAACCTAACCCTCCCAGGTTCAAGCAATTCTCCTGGCTTAGCCTCCCAAGTAGCTGGGACTACAGGTGCATGCCACCACGCCTGGCTAATTTTTTGTATTTTAATAGACACAGGGTTCCACCATGTCACCCAGGCTGGTCTTGAACTCCTGAGCTCAAGCAATCTGCCCGCCTTGGCCTTCCAATGTTTTCTTTTTTAACAATTTACAAATATACAGTGATTACACTTCGTTTCTATTTTTGAAACTTTTTTCACCTTCCTTCCTTGAAGGGGAAACCTATTAATAGTTCTAGAAATCTCAATGCCTACCTCATCCTTTAGTCTTTATTAATTTGTTTTTTCTAAATGCCAGGGTTTGAAAATCAGATAAACACCATCTCTAGAGATCTGCTATATGTTTAAAAAAAATGCTTATACGTGAGATTATCTAGACTTCACTTTGAAATAAGAGATATAAAATTATATTTGGTATGTTCAAAGGTACTTGTATTCAATTAAAAAAAAATAGGGTCTTGCCCTGTCACCCAGGCTGGAGTGCAGGGGCATGATCATAGCTCACTGCAGCCTTGAACTCCTGGGCTCAAGTGATCCCTTCCTCAGCCTCCTCAGTAGCTTGGAGTACAGATGTGTATCACCTGACCAGCTAATTTTTAAAAATATTTTGTAGGGACAGGGTCTCACTTTGCTGCCTAGGTGGATCTTGAACTACTGGCTTCAAGCAATCCTTCCACCTTGGTCTCCCAAAGTTCTGGGATTACAGGCATGAGCTATCACACCTAGCCTCTATTTGAAGTTGTATTCTAGAGTCTTGTAGAATTAGAAAACTTTTATCTAGATAAATAGAGGTCATTGTAGAAATATTTGTATGCAATCTGCCTTGTTTGGATGAAGTTTTCTTCTCTTGCATTTGTAACAATTCACAAGAAATATCTATCTGTCTATCAAAATCTGGCAGAGACACAATGAAAAAAGAAAACTTTAAGCTAACATCCCTGATGAATATAGACACAAAAATCCTCAACAAAATACTAGCAAATTGAACCCAGCAGCACATCCAAAAAGCTAATCCACCATGATCAAGTAGGCTTTATTCCTAGGATGCAAGGTTGGTTCAACATATACATATCAATAGATGTGATTCATCACATAAACAGAACTAAAAACAAAAAACCACATGATCATCTTAATTAAGATGCGGAAAAGGCTTTCAATAAAATTCAACATCTCTTCATGTTGAAAACCCTCAACAAATTAGGCCAAAGTATAAGAGCCATCTATAACCAACTCACAGCCAACATCATACTGAGGAGGCAAAAGATGAAAGCATTCTCCCTAAGAACTGAAACGAAACAAGGGTGCTCACTCTCACCACTCCTACTCAACATAATGCTGGAAGTCCTAGCCAGAGCAACCAGGCAGGAGAAAGAAATAAAAGGCATCCAAATACGAAGAGAGGAAGGCAAACTATCTCTCTTTGAAAATGATATGATTTTATACCTAGAAAACAAAATCCCACAGTCTCTTCCCAAAGGCTCCTAGATCAAATAAACAACTTCAGGAAAGTTTCAGGATGAAAAATTAATGTACAAAAATCAGTAGCATTTCCATACACCAATAACATCCAAGCTGAGAGCCAAATCAATAATGCAATCTCATTCACGATAACCATGAAAAGTATAAAATACCTAGTAACACAGCTAACCAGGGAGATGAAAGATCTCTACAACCAGAATTATGAAACACTGATGAAAGAAATCAGAGATGGCACAAACAAATAGAAAAACATTCCATGCTCATGCGTAGGAAGAATTAATATTGTTAAAATGACTATGCCACCCAAAGCAATTTACAGATTCAATGCTATTTCTATCAAACTACCAATGTCATTTTTCACAGAATTAGAAAAACTATTTGAAAATTTATATAAAACCCAAAAAGATCCTGACTAGCCAAAGCAATCCTAAACAGAAAGAACAATGTCTGAGGCATCACACCACCCAACTATAATACAAGTCTACAGTAACCAAAACAGCATAGTACTGGCACAAAAACAGCTTATCCACCATGATCAAGTGGGCTTCATCCCTGGGATGCAAGGCTGGTTCAATATACGCAAATCAATAAATGTAATCCAGCATATAAACAGAGGCAAAGACAAAAACCACATGATTATCTCAATAGATGCAGAAAAAGCCTTTGACAAAATTCAACAACCGTTCACGCTAAAAACTCTCAATAAATTAGGTATTGATGGGACGTATCTCAAAATAATAAGAGCTATCTATGACAAACCCACAGCCAATATCATACTGAATGGGCAAAAACTGGAAGCATTCCCTTTGAAAACTGGCACAAGACAGGGATGCCCTCTCTCACCACTCCTATTCAACATAGTGTTGGAAGGTCTGGCCAGGGCAATTAGGCAGGAGAAGGAAATAAAGGGGATTCAATTAGGAAAAGAGGAAGTCAAATTGTCCCTGTTTGCAGATGACATGATTGTATATCTAGAAAACCCCATTGTCTCAGCCCAAAATCTCCTTAAGCTGATAAGCAACTTCAGCAAAGTCTCAGGATACAAAATCAATGTACAAAAATCACAAGCATTCTTATACACCAACAACAGACAAACAGAGAGCCAAATCATGAGTGAACTCCCATTCACAATTGCTTCAAAGAGAATAAAATACCTAGGAATCCAACTTACAAGGGATGTGAAGGACCTCTTCAAGGAGAACTACAAACCACTGCTCAAGGAAATAAAAGAGGATACAAACAAATGGAAGAACATTCCATGCTCATGGGTAGGAAGAATCAATATTGTGAAAATGGCCATACTGCCCAAGGTAATTTACAGATTCAATGCCATCCCCATCAAGCTACCAATGACTTTCTTCACAGAATTGGAAAAAACTACTTTAAAGTTCATATGGAACCAAAAAAGAGCCCGCATTGCCAAGTCAATCCTAAGCCAAAAGAACAAAGCTGGAGGCATCACACTACCTGACTTCAAACTATACTACAAGGCTACAGTAACCCAAACAGCATGGTACTGGTACCAAAACAGAGATATAGATCAATGGAACAGAACAGAGCTCTCAGAAATAACGCTGCATATCTACAACTATCTGATCTTTGACAAACCTGAGAAAAACAAGCAATGGGGAAAGGATTCCCTATTTAATAAATGGTGCTGGGAAAACTGGCTAGCCATATGTAGAAAGCTGAAACTGGATCCCTTCCTTACACCTTATACAAAAATCAATTCAAGATGGATTAAAGATTTAAACATTAGACCTAAAACCATAAAAACCCTAGAAGAAAACCTAGGCATTACCATTCAGGACATAGGCAT
Source organism: Pan paniscus (assembly GCF_029289425.2). Classification (NCBI taxonomy): domain Eukaryota; kingdom Metazoa; phylum Chordata; class Mammalia; order Primates; family Hominidae; genus Pan; species Pan paniscus. Next base: position 68,756,363 of record NC_073262.2, read on the forward strand.
GGGCAAGGACTTCATGTCCAAAACACCAAAAGCAATGGCAACAAAAGACAAAATTGACAAATGGGATCTAATTAAACTAAAGAGCTTCTGCACAGCAAAAGAACTACCATCAGAGTGAACAGGCAACTTACAAAATGGGAGAAAATTTTCACAACCTACTCATCTGACAAAGGGCTAATATCCAGAATCTACAATGAACTCAAACAAATTTACAAGAAAAAAACAAACAACCCCATCAAAAAGTGGGCGAAGGACATGAACAGCCACTTCTCAAAAGAAGACATTTATGCAGCCAAAAAACACATGAAAAAATGCTCATCATCACTGGCCATCAGAGAAATGCAAATCAAAACCACAATGAGATACCATCTCACACCAGTTAGAATGGCAATCATTAAAAAGTCAGGAAACAACAGGTGCTGGAGAGGATGTGGAGAAATAGGAACACTTTTACACTGTTGGTGGGACTGTAAACTAGTTCAACCATTGTGGAAGTCAGTGTGGCGATTCCTCAGGGATCTAGAACTAGAAATACCATTTGACCCAGCCATCCCATTACTGGGTATATACCCAAAGGACTATAAATCATGCTGCTATAAAGACACATGCACACGTATGTTTATTGCGGCATTATTCACAATAGCAAAGACTTGGAACCAACCCAAATGTCCAACAATGATAGACTGGATTAAGAAAATGTGGCACGTATACACTATGGAATACTATGCAGCCATAAAAAATGATGAGTTCATGTCCTTTGTAGGGACATGGATGAAATTGGAAATCATCATTCTCAGTAAACTATCGCAAGAACAAAAAACCAAACACCGCATATTCTCACTCATAGGTGGGAATTGAACAATGAGATCACATGGACACAGGAAGGGGAATATCACACTCTGGGGACTGTGGTGGGGTGGGGGGAGGGAGTAGGGATAGCATTTGGAGATATACCTAATGCTAGATGACGAGTTAGTGGGTGCAGCGCACCAGCATGGCACATGTATACATATGTAACTAACCTGCACAATGTGCACATGTACCCTAAAACTTAAAGTATAATTAAAAACAAAAACAAAAACAGACACATAGACCAATGAAACAGAAGAGAGAACCCAGAAATAAAGTCACACACATACAACGTTCTGATCTTGAACACAATCGATAATAGCAAGCAAGGCAGAAAAGACTCCCCGTTAAATAAACTGTGCTGGGATAACTGGCTAACCATACGCAGAAGATTGAAACTGGACCCCTTCCTTTCACCATATACAAAAATCAGTTCAAGATGGATTAAAGACTTAAATGTAAGACCTAAAACTCTAAACCCTAGAAGAAAACTAAGAAATACCTCAATTAAGGCCTTGGCAAAGATTTCATGACAAAGTCTCCAAAAGCAATTGCAACAAAACCAAAAATAGACAAGTGGAACCTAATTAAAATAAAGAGCATCTGCACAACAAAAACAAAACTATCAATAGAGTAAACAGACAACCAGCAGAATGGGAGAAAATATTTGCAAACCATGCATATGATGAAGGTCTAATATCCAGTATCTATAAGGAACTTACACAAATCAACAAGTGAAAAACAACCCCATTTAAAAATGGGCAAAGAATTAAAAAGACAGTTCTCAAAAGAATACATACACGTGACCAACAAGCATATGAAAAAATGCTCAACATCATGAATCATTAGAGAAATGAAAATCAAAACCACAATGAGATACCATCTCACACCAGTCAGAATGACTATTTTTAAAAAGTCATGGGCGGGGCGCGGTGACTCACGCCTGCAATCCCAGCACTTTGGGAGGTTGAGGCGGGCGGATCACAAGGTCAGGAGATCGAGACCATCCTGGCTAACACGGTGAAACCCCATTTCTACTAAAAATACAAAAAATTAGCCGGGTGTGGTGGTGGGCGCCTGTAGTCCCAGCTACTCAGGAGGCTGAGGCAGGAGAATGGCGTGAACCCAGGAGGCGGAGCTTGGAGTGAGCCGAGATCGCGCCACTGCACTCCATTCCAGCCTGGGCGACAGAGTAAGATTACATCTCAAAAAAAAAAAAAAAAGTCAGAAAATAACAGATGTTGGCAAGGTTGTGGCGAAAAGGGAACACTTATACACTGGTGGTGAGAATGGATATTAGTTCAGCCACTGTGGAAAGCAGTTTGAAGATTTCTCAGAATAAATGAAAACAGAACTACCATTTGACCCAGCAATCCCAATACTGGGTATATATCCAAAGGACTATAAATCATTCTACCAAAAAGACACATGCACGCATATGTTCATTGCAGCACTATTCACAATAGCAATGGCATGCAATCAACCTAGATGTCCATTAATGGCTGACTGGATAAAGAAAATGTGGTACATATACACTAGGGAACATTACACAGCCATAAATAAGAACAAAAGCATGTCCTTTGAAGTAACATGGGTGCTTCAGAGAAAATACCATTCAACAAAGTTTCAGTAATATTCGAGCTATTTTGTGGATAATGCACAACTTTTGTACCTTAAGGCATGGTTCAATTCTGTTTAAGAATAAATCGTTTTTGAGCTGCCTACTAGATTTCAAGCCTGACTTTAGATTTGGGAGATATATATATATATATAACGATTTCTGTTCTAGAGGAGCAGACAGTCTGTTAGGCCAGACACAGTTGAATAGCAATAGATTATAATATTGAGGAAGTAGGCTGGGCGCGGTGGCTCATGCCTGTAATCCGAGAACTTTGGGAAGCCAAGGAGGGCGGATCACCTGAGGCCAGGAGCTCAAGACCAGTCTGGCCAACATGGCAAAACCTGGTCTTTACTGAAAACACAAAATTTAGCCGGGCATGGTGGCAGGCACCTGTGGTCCCAGCTACTCGGGAGGCTGAGGCAGGAGAATCACTTGAACCTGGGAGGTGGAGGTTGCAGTGAGCTGAGTTCGCACCACTGCACTCCAGCCTGGGTGACAAAGCAAGACTCTGTCTTAAATAAATAAATAAATACTGAGGAAGTATAACAATAAGTTATCTTTGAGACACGGAGGAAGCACAGAAGAGGATATAATCACTTCTTTTGGGATATGATGAGGGGGAAAAATGTTAAGAGAAGCTTCCTAAGTAGGTGAGAGCTGAAATGGGTTTTGTAAAATAAAAGGAAATTCACCAGGAAGATAAAGGTAAAGGACTGAGGACATGTGAGGCATGTAAAATTAATATGATCTTTTAGTCACTCAGAAAAAATACCATAAAGAACACTAATAGTGTTTAAAAGCATCTACCCAGTGCCAAGAACTGCATTATGTATTGGTAAACATAACTTTAGACTTTACCATACAACGTGAAAATATATATTATTATCACTATTTTACAGATGAAGCAATAAAAGTCAGAAAAAATGTAGCTAATTAAAGTGATACTGTGTATAGCTAGAGCAGTGTATAGCTAGAGCTGATTTGTCTGACTCTAGCCCTAGTTTCTTTCCATTATATCAATTTCCTGGAAATGTATCTCTGTTCATGGCATAGTGCCTGACACTATGCTTATTAATATCTTTTGAATAAAAGAACCACTGAGTGATTTGAAATAAAACTAAATTTAGTTAGTTAATTTTATTGGTGGTATATAGAGATAGTAGGAAAAATAATTGAAAAGAGACATAAACAGATTTGCCAATACTTTCTAAGAAAAATTATGGAACTAGACTTTGGTCAAAATGAATGCTTTCATTGTTAGAATTCAACTTTAATCTTTGCAGAATACAAACAAAGACCCATTTTCTAGAAGAAGTAACAGGGAAGAGAGAGTAAGAAAGAGATAATGATGAACATTGTCTAATGTTACAGCATAATCTAGTAAGGTAAGAACAGAAGAGAGTTCATTGACTTACCAACATAGTTGTCCCTAATCACCTCTGTGAACCTAGAGTGCTACGATATAATAATGATTGTGGTGGTTTAAAAAGTAAATGGGGCTGGGCATGGTGGCTCACATCTGTAATCCCATCACTTTGGAAGGCTGAGGCAGGTGTATTGCTTGAGCTTACAAGCTCGACACCAGCCTGGGCAACATGGCAAAACCCCATCTCTACAAAAAATACAAAAATTAACCAGGCATGGTGGTGCGTTTGTGTAGTTCCAGCTACTTGGAAGGCTGAGGTGGGGGGATTGCTTGAGCCTGGGAAGTGGAGGCCGCATGAGCCGAGGTGGCACCACTGCACTCCAACCTGCGTGACAGAGCCAGATCTTGTCTCAAAAAAATAAAAAAATTAAGGTACATTTTATGTATGAGACTATGAGACCGCCAAATGATATTTCTCAGCCAACAGCCTTCACAGACATTTGTCTTAGAGCCGATTTGGCTACTTTGTGTTGCCAGTATGCTGTTGTAAGAAAGCACAGGAATGCTTGTAAAGAAGAAAAGAATTGGTATCATGGTCCTGAAAAAAGTTATTTCCTCAAGGAATAAAAATAGCAAAAGAAATGACGTAATTTCTCAGCTTCTGATATGTTTCAAATAACCTCAGTGAAGTCCTAGGGGAAATAGCTTATATCATATGTCTTACTCCTTAGGATTTTTGCTATAGAGGAAAAAGTGTGAAGTTTTCTTAATTTAATGTTTTATACATATTTGCTTGGTGTACCTGGACCTTACAAAGTGGATACTCTTTAGAAAGTGATGAATATTTTCACTTTTAAAAGGTTTCAGAGTTTAAAAAGGTTAAAAAGAATCATTCATAAAAGTTTAAAAACAACTTCATCAAGGGTTTCCCTTTTGCCAAGTTATAAGTTTAAAATGAGAGAATGAATTTGGTTATTAACAGGGTTACCACCAGGCCTGAATGTAAATTAAACCTTTGCCAATAGAAGTGAAACAGAAAGAATCAACCAACAATTTTATGAATTACAGACCTCATACACATTAAAACTTCTACATATGTAGTTATGCTTCAGTGAAACCCTTTACATTGTAGTTATGCTTCAATGAAACCCTTTATATTAAAATAATCATCACGTATTTGACCATATGAAAATAGTTTACATCTACCACATTTGGTTTATCTTGGCCAAAAACAATTAATCCTTAGAAAATCTACTATATGAATAACTCAATAATAATCAAAGCATTTGAATTAGAAATAGGATCAAACACACTTTTTTGAACGAATGCCTAATTTTTATTTCTCAGTGGAAATGCTAGAGCATATCCAATATTCACTAGTGAAAAAGGCTATTTTCCATGAAGCCCATGAGAAGATGACATAAGTTAAACTTGTCCAATTCCTTTTCAGGGATAGCATCAAGAAATTGTCTTTACCCCTATAAACTGAAGCATTTGAAAATCAGTAATATTAACTGAGCAAAATAACTTGTGGCAACAGGTATCAGTCTGGGACACAATCAAGATACAGAAACCGGGCCGGGCGCGGTGGCTCACGCCTGTAATCCCAGCACTTTGGGAGGCCGAGGCGGGTGGATCACGAGGTCAGGAGATCGAGACCATCCTGGCTAACACGGTGAAAACCCGTCTCTACTAAAAATACAAAAAATGAGCCGGGCTGGGTGGCAAGTGCCTGTAGTCCCAGCTACTCAGGAGGCTAAGGCAGGAGAATGGCGTGAACCCGGAAAGCGGAGCTTGCAGTGAGCCCAGATTGCGCCACTGTGCTCCAGCCTGGGCGACAGAGCGAGACTCCGTCTCAAAACAAAAACAAACAAAAAAAGATACATAAACCACATGCTAATTTAAACAGAGAAAGTTTAATATATGAAGAATTATTAAGTACTGATAGGAGAGTAACTATAAAGATGTAAGAGAATCTAAAGGGTATCCTGGAGCTAAGGTAGAGGACTCAAAGAAGAGTGAACTGGAAGAATTTCCCATCCCAAGGTTGGGGTCCAAACTTCATTGGGAAAAGTGTGGTGGAAGCCCTCTTTCTCTACAGCAGAATAGTTTGCTGGGGTGTCCTGGCCAGAGCTCTGGTCCACAGTTGGGCCACTGTTGGGCAAGCAGAAACAATTCTTTAGGGCACAGGTGAGCTAAGGTTGGTGGGTGGGCCTTCAGAAGGAGTGCGGCACTGAAGTGAGGATGTGTCTGTGTTGGCAGTGTGCGGTGTCAGTGTTGGGAGAACTGTGGCAAAGTGGTCACTAGGCCCTTATATAGAGGCTGTGAAGTCACCAACAGACTGCCCCATCTGGGCATGTGGCTGGGGAAAAACACCACCAGATGTCATTACACAAGCACGTTGCCAGTGGTCCATTGCTAATGGTCCACATTGCTAATGATCGAAGTAAAATCAAAATGTAGCATTAGAACCAGGAAGAGAAGCCCCTTCCTCCTGCAGTGACCCTTCACTGCCCTCTACTGACAAAGAGTAACGTTATGCTCACGGTCTAAGAAAAATGCTTTAAGTGCCCAATACACTATTTCTGGTTAGCTACCAAAGAGAGCTAAGAGGCAATACACTGGTAACTGTCATGTCTTGTACATGAATATTATTATTCATGTTTTTTTTTAAATCACAGACTATACTTCTTAACAGCTACATACATTTTATTTATATTCATCAGAAACTTACTGCTTATTCTTTGCCCTTAACTACTTGTATAAACCAACATGGAACCAAATTTGCTGTCATATAGGCTGTTGATCTCTTCATCCACTAGTACTTTTCTGAAACAAAAAGCAAGTAATCTTCGAATTCACATAAGCATTTATCTGCAACTCTGGTGTTACTTGACGACTGACTTCTACCTCCCAGTATATTTGCTTGTGAATATGTTTTGTTTTTTGCTTTAGTCCATAAGCACCTTGAGAGCAGCATTTACCTTTGCATTCTTCACTGTATCATGCAAAGTACTTTACCCATAACAGTCACACAATAGTTGCTGAATTAATTAATAAAATATTTGGAATAACAACACCTAAGAGTGAGAGGTTACAAAACACGATAGTTCAAAATTCAACAGTTATAAAAAAAAATCAAAAGTTAAAATACAGAATATGTTACAGTATTGAACATTGTATGGTAAATGTAATTTACTGGAAAGTATGAATTTTATAGTGATCACATATTTTTCTTAATATTTAGATATCTGACACATGTAAAGTAGCAATAGTTCTTATTCTGAACCATTCTTGAATAAATAAGAAGAGAACACAACTTGGCTAACAATTTTTATCAATTCAGCTTTGGGTGCTAACATAATTTAATTGGGAAAGAATAATCATTTCAGCAACTAGTACTAGAAAAACCAGATATCCACATGCAAAAGGAAGGATTTGAAACTGTGGATAACAATGTACAAAGATTAATTCAAAATTAATCATAAATTTAAACGTAAGAACTAAAACTATAATTCTTTAAAAATATGAGTAATTATGGTGCACATAGATAAGGTAATAATTTCTTGGCTGCAACACCAAATGCATAAGTGGTCAAAAGAGAACATTGATAAGTTGTACTTCATAAAAAATCATTTGCCCTTCAAAAGACAACATCAAAAAATGAAGACAACCCACAGATTGAAAGAACGTATTTGCAAATCATATATCTGATAAGCGATTGTATCTGGCATATATATATATATATTTTAAAACTCTTACAAGTCAATAATAAAGAGCCCAAAGAACCTAACTATAAAAATAGGCAGAAGATTTGGGTAGATACTTGTCCAAAGAAGATAAATGACTAATCAACGAGCACATCAGATGCTCAACATCATTAATCATGAAGGAAATGCAAATAAAAAACCCAATGAGACATCACGTCACACACACTGGAATGACTATAATAATAATAAAAAAACAGATAATCACAAGTGTTGGGAAGGATATAGAGAAACTGGAACCCTCATATATTGTTAGTAGGAATGTAAAATGGTACAGCCATTTGGAAATACACTGGCAGTGTCTTACAATGTTAAACATAGATTCATTATATGACCCAGTAATTTCATTCCTAGGTATCTAATCAAGGTAAATGAAAACATGTATCCATATGAAGACTTATATGGACATGTTCATAGCAGCCTTATTAATAATAGCCCAAAAGTGGAAAGCACCCAAATGTCCATTAGCTGGTAAATGGATAAACAAAATGTGGTATATCCATATAAGGGAGTATGACTGGTCAATTAAAACGAATGAATACTGAAACATGCTGTTAGGTGAGTGAATCTCAAAGATATTATGTTAAGTGAAAGAAGAAAGTCACAAAAAATGACACATTGCATGATTCTATTCATATAAAATATCTAGAATAAGCAAATGTACAGAGACAGCAAATAGTGATTGCCTAGGACTGGGAGTGGGAATAGAGAGTGACTACAAGTGGGCATCAAGTTTCTTTTTAGCTCAATGGAAATGTTCTAAAATGAGATTGTAATGATTGCTGCACAACTCTATAAATATACAAAAAAGCACTGAACTAACAAGGAGCTAAAACTACAATGATAATCATGTAAGCAGTGATAATTATTTGATTCCCTTCTTTTTCTGTTTGAATCAGAATGCCTTGACAATTTTTTATTCTTTTCTCTTCTATAGGATTTCAAGGAGTTTAGAACTTTACAGAAATAATAACAAAAATTACAGCTTTTGATTAATAAATACATCTTTCAATAATTTTCTTTTTGCCTAAAGTCAAGAATAATTGTTCATCTTAGTATGTTTATTAACTACTCTTGGTGTTATGTTGGGCGTTATAATAAAGAAAAATCTATGTTTCAAAATTTAGGTTGGAATTTTGGATCCTACTCTGACTAACTAGGTACACTACTGAATTTACATCAAGATAACAGTACAGATAGATAAGAACATTGATTTCCTTAAGATCAGTAATTTGAAGCTTAAACATAGTATGCAACACATTGAGAGTCTCAAAGAAGTAACAAGTGCCATCTTTAGAAAATATTTTATATACTTGGTGTGGTCTTATCATAAGAAGTATATACATACATACCTTGACATATTGTACTTTGCTTTATTGTGCTTCACAGATACAGTTTTTCACAAATTGAAAGTTTGTGGCAACCCTACATCCAGCAAGTCAATTTTGGTGCCATTTTTCCAACAGCATGTGCTCACTTTGTGTATCTGTGTCACATTTTGGTAATTCTTGCAATATTTCAAACTTTTTCACTATTATTATATCTGTTATGGTGACCTGTGATCAGTAATATTTAATGTCACTTTAGTAATTGCTTGGGGATGGCAAGAACTGCACCCAAATAAGAGTGAACTTAATTGGTGTTACGTCTGCTCTGACTGCTCCACCAACATGCTGTTCCCGTCTCTCTTCCTCTCCTTGGGCTTCCCAGTTCCTTGAGACACAAGAATATTGAAATTATTCCAATCAATAACCCTACAATGTGGGTGGTGGGGAAGTGGGAATGATTAATGGGTATAAAAATGTAGTTAGATAGAATAAGATCCAGAAATGTAGTTAAACAGAATAAGATCTAGTAACACAACAGTTATCACAGTCAACAATAATTTATTCTATATTGAAAAATAGCTAAAAGAGTATAATTGGAATGTTTGTAACACAAAGTAATGATAAATGCTTGAGGGGACACATACCCCATTTACTCTCATGTGATTATTGCATATGATACGCCTGTATCAAAACATCTCATGTAACCCATAAAGGTATAAACCTACTATGTAGCCATACAAATAAAAAAAACTTTTTTTTAATCCCTACAATGGCCTTTAAGTGTTCAAGTCAAAGGAAGAATTGCATGTTTCTCATTTTAAATTAAAAGCTAGAAATAATTAAGCTTTGTGAGGAAGACATATTGAAACCTAGATAGGCCAAATGCTAGGCCTCATGAACCAAACAGTTAGCCGAGTTGTGAATGAAAAAGAAATATTCTTAAATATTCTTGAAGGAAATTAAAAGTGCTACTCCAGTGAACACAAAAATGATAAGAAAGTAAAATGGCTTTATTGCTGATATGAAGAAAGTCTGAACAAAAGATTGAACCAGCCATAACATTCCCTTGAGCCAAAGCCTAATTCAGAGCAAGGCTCTAACTCTCTTGAACTCTGTGAAGGCTGAGAGAGGTAAGAAAGCTACAGAAGAAAAGTTTGAAGTTAGCAGAGTTTGGTTTATGAGGTTTAAGGAAAGAAGCTGCCTCCATAAAATTAAAGTGCAAGGTTAAGCAGTAGGTACTGGTGTAGAAGCTGCAGCAAGTTATCCAGAAGATCTAGCTAAGATCATTGATATGGTTTGGCTATGTCCCCACCCAAATCTCATCTTGAATTGTAGCTCCCATAATTCCCACATGTCATGGGAGGAACCCAGTGGGAGGTAATTGAATCATGGGGGCAGGTCCTTCTCATGCTGATCTTGTGGTAGTGAATAAGTCTCAGGAGATCTGATGGTTTTATAAAGGGGAGTTGCTCTACACAAACTTTCTTTGCTTGCCACCATGTAAAACATCCCTTTGCTCCTCCTTCATCTTCCACCATGATTGTTTGAGGCCTCCCTAGCCATGTGGAACTGTGAGTCTGTTAAACTGCTTTCCTTTATAAATTAGCCAGTCTCGGGTATGTCTTTATTAGTAGGGTGAGAACAGACTAATACAATCATTGATGAAGGTGACTACACTAAACAACAGATTTTCAATGTAGATGAAACAGCCTTATATTAAAAGAAGATGCCATCTAGGACTTTCATAGCTAGAGAGGAGAAGTCAATGCTTGGCTTTAAAGCTTCACAGAATAGGTTCAGTCTCTTGTTAGGAGCTAATGTCACCAGTGACCTTAAGTTGAAGCCAATTTTCATTTACTAGTCAAAAAAATCCTAGGGCCCTTAAGAAGTATGCTAAATATACTCCTGCTTGTGCTCTATAAGTAGAACAGCAAAGCCTGAATGGCAGCACATCTGTTTACAGCATGCTTTATTGAATGTTTTAAGCCTGCTATTGAGACCTACTGCTCAGAAAAAAAAAAAAAGATTCCATTCAAAATATTACTGCTGACTGACAATGTTGCAAAGAGCTCTGATGGAGATGTACAAGGAGATTAATGTTATTTTCATGCCTGATAGCACAACACGCACTCTGCAGCTCATGGATTAAGGAATAATTTTTATTTTCAAGTCTTATTATTTAAGACATACATTTTATAAGACTATAGCTGCTATAGAGAGTGATTCCTCTGATGGATCTGAGCAAAGTAAATTGAAAATCATCTGGATAAAATTCACCATCCTAGATCCCATTAAGAACATTTGTGATTCATGGGAGGAGGTAAAAATATCCATATGAACAGGAGTTTGGAAGAAATCGATTCCAACTTTCATGGATGACTTTGAGGGGTACAAGATTCAGTGGAAGAAGTAACTGTAAATGTGGCAGAAATAGCAAGAGAACTAGAATTAGAATGCAGCCTGAAGATGTGACTGAATTGCTGCAATGTCATGATAAAACCTTAAGAGAGGAGGAGTTGCTTCTTATAGACGAGCAAAGAAAGTGATTTCTTGAAATAGAACCTACTCCTGGTGAAGATGCTGAGGACATTGTTGAAATGACAAAAAAGGATTTAGATATTACATAAATTTATTTGATAAAGCAGTGGCAGGGCTTGAAAGCATTGACTCCAATTTTGAAACAAGTTATACTGTGGGTAAAATGCTATCAAACAGCATCACATGCTACAGAGGAATCTTTTGTGAAAGGAAGATCAATCAACGTGGCAAACTTCATTGTTGTTTTATTGTAAGAAATTGTCACAGTCATCTCAACCTTCAGCAACTACCACCCTGATCAGTCAGCATCCATCAACATCAAAGCGAGACTCTCCACCAGCAAAAAGATTATATGACTCACTGAAGGCTCAGATGACTGTTAGCATTTTTTAGCAATAAAGTATTTTTAAATTAAGGTATGCACTTTTTTTCAACATAATACTATCACATACCTAATAGACTATAGTATGGTGTAAACATAACTTTTATATGCACTGGGAAATCAAAACACTTGTGTGACTCACTTTATTGCAATATTGGCTTTTTTGTGGTGGGCTGGAACCAAATGTGTAATATCTCTGAGGTGTGCCTGTATTTGGTCTTAGTCCTTGCTGCCTGGCACAGAGCTCCTATAACCCTTGTTATTTCCTGATTAATATTGGTGATAGCAGCATCTTTCTTATATTTGGCCTTAGTTCCATTTTCTGACATAAGAGCTTCTATAATCTTTGGAATCTCTGGAGTGCCTTTTTGTATGCTAATGAGATGACAAGTGGCTGAGGGCCCCTACATAGCTTCAGGATTGAGGCTAGTCACTAGAAAGACCTGCATCTGCAAGGGATGGGCTAGGGGTTGAAGATTAAGCTAATCACCAATGGTCAATGATTTAATCAATTATGCCTACATAATGAGACCTCCATAAAAACTCTAAATTATGGAGTTTGGATAGCTTCTCCTACCCTATACTTTCTGCTATATGTCTCTTCCAGGCTGTTCCTTTACAATAAACTGGAAATAGTAAGCTCTTAAATTCTGTGAGCTGTTGTAGCACATTATTGAACTGGAGGATTTATAGCTGGTCAGTCAGAAGTTCCAGAGGCCTGGGTCTTGCAACTGATGTTTGAAGTGGGGCAGTTTTGTGAGACTGAGCCATTGACTTGTGGTATCTGAGGATAATGCCAAGTTATTATTGAATTGAATTGTGGGACACTCAACTGGCTGTCAGACAATTGAGTGGTGAGGGAAAAACAAAAACAAAAACAAAACAACCCACATATTTGATGTCAGAAGTGGTGTGGTTAAAACAGTAGTACTTGGCTTTTTTTTTAATTTAGAATCTAAGTACTTAAGAGTAGATATCTTGGCACCTAGTATTAAATATACTAGGTTCTCAATACATATTGTTAAATGAATGACTAGTAAATGAAAAAAGAATGAGAAAGTTATTTCTTGCTCTGACCAACTTCCTGACTGTTTTACTCTAAGGCCTAATAAATATGAATATTACCATAATAGCTAAAAGAATGCTATTGATTAAAATGTTTCCTGTCATTTGTCTTTTAGCTTGAACAACCGATATATATACTAATCATAAATATAAAATAAAATAACAGGTGTGCTATAATTTTAAACAGCTACTTTTAAAGTTTTGAAATTGTAGATTACCCTCTGAGAATTAGATGCATACACCAAGGTTATTGCTAGAGGGCAAGAATTACTACACTTTAAGATAAAACACAATGGAGACTTGGAAGGGTAGTAGGTGCAAGGTGGGTGGATGATAGGAGGTTGCTTGGTGGATACAATGCACATTGCTCCAGTGATGGATGCACTGAAGGCCGTAACTTCACCAAAATGCAATATATCAATGTAGCAAAATTGCACTTGTACCCCACAAATATACAAAAATTTTTAAAATTGATAAAATGATAATTAAAATTGTTTTTCACACTCTAATGTTACCTTGGTTTGAGATATAATGTGATCCTTGGATCTCATGGAGAATATTAATAATTCTCTTTCTTAGATAATAACAAACCTGTAACTATTCATATTTGAAAAATAAATAAGAACTTTAAAACTGTTACCACTTCCTTACCTCCCTTCCAGCTATCATATTATTTAGTATGCTCATCAAAGACAGATTTTAATGTATATTTTAAATCTCTTAAAAAGTTTGTATCAAGAACTCTAAGAAGAAAGTTGTTTTCTGCTGTAAAATGGTAGAAAAATCAGAAATTAGTTAAACAATGCAATGATTTTCAGAGAGTTGTTCAATGTTAATATATAAATTATTTTGTGCCTGTTTCTGAAAGCAGGAAAACATCTGAGAGTATTAAAGAACTAGCCCAAATGGGTTCATTTTGAACAAATGATGAGAGAAGGAGAGAGTGAATGAAAGTAGTGAGCCAAGCTCTTTGTGTGATTCCTACTCCCAGTGAGGACCAGAAGGGAGAATCAAAAAGAAAGAGAACAAGCCCAGTGCAAGAAACCATGCACTGGAATTGTTTCCTTCAGATTTAAGTGTTAATTGACTATATCTTGTGTGTACTGCATGGACTTTGTTGGCCTTCTGTTTTCCTTAATCAAGAAAACCCTAAGTTTTGGGCTCTGTTTATACAACAGATGATCTTTTGGCTATTAATAAAAATGTAAAATGCTTGGTATTTTTAATGTGTTATTTAAATTTACTTCAAAAGTAATGATGCAACTAAAATGAAATAAAATTTCCATGATTATCAGATTAAATAAATGTAAAACTACAAGGAAATATTATGAAGCCATTAATATTATACTTTTGAACTATTCTGATGGCATTAAAAATGTTTAAGATGTAATATGTGCTACAAAATTGAAAACACCATAGGAATCCCATTATTCAAACAGGAAGAGAAATGGTTTAGAGCAAAATATTAACATGTTAAAAGCAATATTTTATTATGGGAAAAATCACATAGATTATGAGATCACAAATATTATTTTCTTCTTTATGCTTTTCTAAATATTCTGTTTTCTATAATATCAATGCATTCCATAACTATAAAATATAGTACTTGAATAATTTTCTAATAATTAGACTCAAGCAAAGACCAAAGAATGCCTCAAAATGAGCTAGGCGCGGTGGCTCACGCCTGTAACTTTGGAAGATCGAAACAGGTGAATCACCTGAGGTCAGGAGTTCAAGACCAGCCTGGTCAACATGATGAAACCCCATCTCTACTAAAAATACAAAAAATTAGCCGGGCATGGTGGCGCATGCTTGTAGTCCCTGCCACTTGGGGGGCTGAGACAGGATAATTGCTTGAACCCAGGAAGTGGAGGTTGCAGTGAGCCGAGATTGCTTCATTGCACTCCAGCAGCCTGGGAAACAAGAGCAAAACTCCGTCTAAAACAAACAAACAAAAAAGAATACCTCAAAATGATAAAAGGAGAAGTAATCAAATTTCTCAGACATTGAATAAGTAAAAACAGCTAACAGTAATAATTTGAAGAAAAAATGCATTCAGAATTACTTTGAAAAGCAGTGCTTAATCATAGTATATATAAGTAGTTCAATACTCATAGTATATATGAGTTTAGAATAGGAGTTTGGGACTTGCATAAGAAATAAAAGAATTATTTAAATTATTATATGCTTCAAGCATATTTCTACAAAAACAGTATTTGCGAAAGCATCCTATAAAATGTAAAACTGTCAGGTATTAATATTAAAGGTAACCCTAAAAATGTTTTTGTTTTGTTTCATTTTCATTTAACAATTTCTATTGAGAACCTAGACACCGAAAACGGAAGTAGGCAGTGGCAATGAGACTTAGTCACATCAGACAATATGCTGCACCATATTGCAAAGAAGGTACAGTATAGCAGAGGAAGACACGGGAATAAGCACAATAAAGTGCAGTGGGAGAGATGATAGAAATGTATACAGGACCTAGGCACAACACAAAAGGAAATTAATCATACTTGGGGAAGAAGAGGTCGTGGCTATTCACCAAATAAAGAAGCAGTAGCAAAGACCTAGAGATAGAAACAGCTTTAGGTCTTCACAGAAATGCAATTAGTTCTTTCTGAAGGACTAATGGTAAGGTAGATCGACCATGGGGTAAGAAATAAACCTAGACAGCTCATGAAAGCCAGCCATGCTGAATAACTGAATAGCTTTTACTCCAGGATATAACTTACAGTCTTAAAAAGTAGAGATTTGGCCCACATGTTTGAAAGGTCACTGGTGGTAGTATGGAGATCAGGTTCTAATTGAGGGAAGGGAGTGGGTGAACATTTAGAAAAAGACCAATAGAAACTTCTTACATTGGTTTAGGTGAGGAAAGATGAAAGTCCTAACAAGAGTATTAGAACATTTATATTTTATAATCCTCTGATTTGCTTTGCAACAATTTTTACTCACTTTATACAGAACTTACTGAACTAAACTGATATGTGCAGCTCATATTACAGTAATGAAAAATGTACTAACTTGTGTAATGTGACAAATATCTTCTCTATCCTGCATAATTCTGGGGGACTCAATTATCTGCATTATAATAATCTCAACTAATACAGTGCAACAAACTTAATCTGAATAATTTATCAGATAATCTGATAATTCATCAGATTCAGTGTCCCAGAATCTGATGAATTATCAAATTCATCCTTGTCATAATTTTTTTGTCTCAAGACTCCTTTTGTTAATATTATTGAGGAAACAAAAAATTCTTCTTTATAATGAGTTCATTGTATTGCCATTTACCATGTTAGAAAGCAGAAAAATCACAAGCACATCAATTAATAAATTTATAAATTATAATCATAAATCACATGTCAACAAAATAAATTTCAAGTGAAAATAACCATATTTCTAAAAGAAAAAGATCTAATGGGATGAGTGCTTGGCTAAGTTATGCAGGTCTTCAAAATATTGGAAGATTTCATTATTCATCTGTTAATATTACCACTAATCACATCAGAAACCCTGTAAGTTTTGAGAAGCTGTTGAGCTCATGGTGGCAGATACATCTTTTTCAAAATAATAATTTTCTCTTGAAAGGCCAAATTTTGTCACTGACAACAAATATTGTCAAATGTATTTTTAAAATGACAGTCTCCATTTATTTTCAAAAATTTGTCTTTTCAATATCTGTTTGAATAATCACAATTTGTCTCTCAGTCATTTTTTCAAATAAAAATAGTATTCTATGGAAGTACAGCTAGTTTAGCTTGCAACTCAAACAACTACACAAGTGCTTTACCTTAAGACAACCAGCATTATTGTTGATATACAGCAGATGTTAATCATGTATACTTTCCATTTCTTCATGTATACTGAATATTAAAAATATGTGTACTTAATGGTATAGATTAAATAAAATTAATTTCTAGTGTTTCGTCAAAGACATTCTTTTAGTGCAACTGGCTTTAATTTTATTCATTTATTTATTTACTTATTTTTACTGGGAATGAATTACAGTGAAGAATACAATGACAGTATAGTTTGTTGTCACTGTCTTGATAAGTGTTAAGGCTAGGGGTTTCATTGTTCTTCCAAATGTCAACACAGTGAAAAAGGTAAATAATGTTTTTGTATCATTATGAAAATAGTTTGGACCTGATGAATCATTTAAAAAGTCTCAAGGGAATGCAAGAGCATCTGTGGACCACATTTTGAAAATAACTGCTAAAATCACATTAAGAATTTTTTCGCCGGGCACGGAGGTTCCTGCCTGTAATCCCGGCACTTTGGGAGGCCAAGGCAGGTGGATCACGAGATCAGGAGTTCAGCCTGGCCAACATAGAAAAATTAGCTGGGTGTGGTAGTGTGCGCCTGTAATCCCAGCTACTCAGGAGGCTGAGGCAGGAGAATCGCTTGAACCCAGGAGGCGGAGATTGCAGTGAGCCGAGATCCTGCCATTGCACTCCAGCCTGGGCAATAGAGTGAGACTCTGTCTCAAAAAAAAAAATTTTTTTTTTGATTTTTTGGATTATATTCTATATGCATTAATGACTATGAACATTCTGAGAACATGACTGTGAAAAGTTTTTTTATATGTTACTGAATGGAAGGAGGGTTAGAAATCAGCAGAGTATGCAAAAACAGAGTAAAACAAAATGCCTAGGAATGAAAAAAAAAAAAAAGAGAGAGAGAGAGTCAGGGAGAGTAAGATAAAGTTTGGTCCCAGAGAAGATACAGTCAAGATTCCACTTTTTGCTATTCCACAGAGATTTCAGGAAGAAAAATCACACTCCTATTTTCTTTTTCTTTGCTTACTGATTTCTATTTAGCTTCTTTTTTTTTTTTTTTTTTTTTTTTTTTGAGACAGCGTCTCACTCTCTTGCGCAGGCTGGAGTGCAGTGGCTAGATTCTTCTTAAGTATGCTCAAACTTCCTTTTTGGAATGTCTTCCAAAGGCACTCTTGCCTTCATTTGTACAAGTTGATTGACCCTTTAAAGGCCTTAAATATTATTGTGCGACCTCACAGACTCCTCAAATCACCTGAAACCTGAAATGCTGAGGCCCAGGTGGCACTGAAATGATGGTATTCTAGACCTGACACCGGACTGTTTTCTCCTTGGTTTTGTCCCAACACACTGACATACATAGCCCAAAATACTACTGGCCTTTTTAAGTGGCATATCACATTCGAGGGTAATATCAAAACTGCTGCCTGGTAGCATTTGTGAAGTCTCAAAGTAACTCTTTCCAGGATTTTCAAATCCACTGAATTTCTTAGATTGAAATATGTATGTGACAGAATTCTCTTAGCTTTCTTTCCTCTATGAATATGTAATTGGAAACTCTGAGATCCGGTTTCTCATCTTTATTGGATTTTTTCTTTAATCTTAAAATTATGAATATTTGCTTTACAATAATCTAGATAAGGAGTCCCCAACCTTTTTGGCACCAGGGACTGGTTTTGTGGAAGACGGTTGTTCCACGGACATTGTGGGGAGTGGGGGCTGGCATTAGAATCTCATAAGGAGCACACAACCTAGATCCTGTGCATGCACAGTTCACAATAGGGTTTGTGCTCCTATGAGAATCTAATGCCGCCACTGATCTGACAGGAGGCGGAGCTCAGGCTGTAATGCTCCCTGGCCCACTGCTCACCTCCTGCTGTGCGACCCAGTTCCTAACAGGCCAGGGACCAGTACTGGTCCGTGGCCCAGGGTTTGGGGACCCCTAATCTGATGTTACTAAGTTACATCATTAATAATCTATTTCTCCTCACACAGATTTCTTTCCTCACATCCTCAACACATATAATTTCACATCTCCAAATGCAGCATTCCCTAATAATTACCCTTCTTACTCCATTCTGCCACCTCTGGCTCATTTTCACTTGCCATTCCATTTGATAATCTAGTAACTTCATTTTGCCAACTTGATGAATTTGGTTCTAAGTAGTTTAAAAATTTAAGGACATACTATGTCAGTATTTACAGGTGCTTCTTATTTATTCTTCAGTATTCTCAAATGTTCAATTTGAGGTCAAGTTTTGCTAAAAACAACTCATTGCAAATAGTAGATGTTTTATAAATATAAGATAAATTTCTTAAAATTCGTGCTGAGTTCTAAAGAGAAAACTTAGGTTACCAAGTAACATGATTTTCAGAACACCACCAATTTGCTATTTCAAGTCTAATTTTATATTAGACCGATTCCCAAAGCTTTTCCATTGTTAAAAAATTTTCAAAATACTGTACTTTTATTATACAAGGTTTGTGGCCTAGTTTTATTAATATTCCAAAAGACAAAATATTCAAACATTCAATTGTTTCATCAATAATTTAAACTAAATTTACTATTTTGATTAAAGATACAATGAGTATCTTTGCATGAAATAGATTACTAAATTCTATTTGAAAACTAATGTACACTTTTATTCTAGTTTTTAAGGCAACATATGTTTATTTTGAACTTTATTTTAAGAAAACATACCAAAACAATGCCAAATTGTTTGGTAAGAAACAATACCAAAGCATTTGAAAAAATAAATTATTAACAATAATAATTTTGTTGTGTAAAATTGTGAGTTATTTCATCATTTTATTAATTTATATTTCCCTTTTGCTTTATGTATTACTTTTGCTTTATGTATTACTTTTGTCATAAGAAAAATAAGATGTAATATTCTATTTAAAATTTTTTTTTGTTTTATGCACTTTATGTTCCTTTTTAATGTACTTTATGTTCCTTTTCCTTTATGTATTACTTTTATTATAAGAAAAAATAAGATGTAATATTCTATTTTTAAAACAAAAACTTTATAAAGAAGAAAACAGAAATCCTAATTCTATAAACCAGAGATAACTATTATATTATCTTCAGGGCTTTTTCTTAGGAAAAACATGTTTGTTTTTTTTTCCATAATTGGGGCCATCCTAGATATATATGTTTGTAAGGTACTTTTTAATATACTATTATATCCTGGGCAATTTTATATAGAATTAAATATTCATTGAAACATTATGTTTAATGGTACTATAATATTTCATCATTTGCCTAGACTATGATTTATTTAGCCATCCTTTCAACCTTCCAGCATTGTGTATGTAGACTGTTTTCTTTTTTCTTTTCTTTTTTTTTTTTTTTTTTTTTTTTTTTTTGAGACAGAGTCTTGCTCTGTCATCCAGATGCCAGGCCGGAGTGCAGTGGCATGATCTCGGCTCACTGCAACCTCCACCTCCCGGGTTCAAGTGACTCTCCTGGCTCAGCCTCCTGAGTAGCTGGGACTGCAGTTGCACACCACCATGCCTGGCTAATTTTTTTGTATTTTTAACAGAGACGGGGTTTCACCATGTTGGCCAGGCTGGTCCCAAACTCCTGACCTCAGGTGATCCGCACACCTTGGCCTTCCAAAGTGCTGGAATTACAGGTTTGAGCCACTGTATCTGGCCTATGTAGACTATTGTTAATCTCTCCAATTTTGTTTGGGTTGAATTAGTTTTCCTACATGGGGATAGTTTGGTGGAAATGTCAGTCAAGGAACTGTTAGTTAAGTTTACCCTTAACTAAAAGGATCAGATTCATGACCCAAACTTGACCAACCAGATGTTTACTTCCTGGAATTTTGGTGTTAAACATTAATGTCAGGAAAAAAAAGAAAAAAAAAAAAAAAGAAAAAGAAAGAAAGAAAAAGAGCCTGAAAGCAGTTGAGCTGATTTATTCTAGATTACAGCACCTTACAGAAACCACCAAAAGTCTACCAACTGGGCTATCTGCTCTTATAGTTTTCTCTGCTCCTGGCATTTTTCAGTCTAGATTGTAGCTATCCCTTAACTCTGTGAACTATAATATCTTTTGAAGACATTGCTTTTATACTTAAATTAACCTGAGTCAGTTTCAGTTACTTATTGTAATACTTTAATTTTTTTTTTACCAATTCCCCATGAATTCCTAATTTTATATCCTTTTCTGTCACTTTCCTCACTGAAATAAATGAGCATCTTAATTCTTATCACAGATCATGAATGTAAATGTGACATTATAGGCACAGCAGTGGAATCAGTGTCACCATCATTTTATTTCTGCCCCCACTTTGTTAGTCATCATGCCTGTAATTACAAACCTAATTAATTGCCTTTATTAGAATCTTAACACATACACAGATAACTCATTATTATCCAGTAGGAGGAGGGTATGAATAATGAAAATCCATCATTTATAAAATAACCACAACAGTTTCATCAACAACAACAAAAAATCAATTTAATCTTCTTTGCTTATGATTTTAGTAGTCATAATTATTGCCAGAGACAACTGTTAGAGGCTGAATTGTATCCTCCCCAAATCCATATGTTGGAGTCTCAAACTCCGGTACCTCAGAATGTGACTGTGTTAGGAGTTAGAGCCTTTGAAGAAGTGGTTTAGTGAAATGAGACTTTTAGGGTGAACCACAATCCAATATGACTTGTGTCCTTAAAAGAAGATGAAGTTTAGACAGAAAAGAGACACCAGGAATGCACATGCACAGAGGAAAAGACAGACATCAGCAAGCCAAGGAGACGGGCTTTAGAAGACACCAAACTTCCCAGCACCTTGTTCTTGGACTTTGAGCCTCCAGAACTGTGATAAATACTGTTATTTAAGCCACCCAGTCTGTGGTACTTTGTCATGGTAGCCCAAGTTAACTAATACAGAAACCAACCCTATTTGAATGGCACACCTCTATCTCAAGTTCAGTAGTTTCCCCAGTGGTATCTGTGAAACAAAAGCATACTAGCAACATATTATTAAAAAGAACATGGATAATATTTGTGTAACTTTGGGAAAGCATGTGCAATACAGTAAATATGTTTCTTTGGAATAAATATAACCTTTCCCTGGAAATATTTGCTCATTATCTCCTTAAATTTTCAGTGGAGTCACAAATGAATATGTTTCCAATAATGAGAAGAAACATTTTGTTGTGAAGTTAGATCAATAAAGTGTTTAATAGTTAAGGGTATATGGATCAGTTTTCTGATTCTTTAAAGTTATGTGGATTCTCAAGAACAAAGAATCTCACTGACCTTTTCTTAAAAGATATATCACTAGTACCCACTGTAAGAAATAATTGATGCTAAAATCATAAACGCATGGACAACAATGTTAATAAGACAATTCACCGGGGAAAGAATTGTCTTTTCAACACATGGTGCTGGGACAACTAGATATGAACAAACAAAAGAGTAATGCTGAACCCCTACCTCACATTATATGCAAAAAGTTGACTCAGAATGAATCCTAGATCTAAATGTAAGTGCTAAAGTTATACAACTAGTTGAAAAATAATAGAAGTAAATTTTTATGACCTCAGATTAGGCAACGGTTTCTTATACATGAGACTAAAAGCACAAGTGACAAAAGAAAAAAGTTAGAGTAGATTCTTCATCAAAATTAAATCTAAGTTTGTAGGTAGAGCACCAAAGGAGAAACCGGCAATATGATAAGGCAAAGACTTTTGACCATTTACAGAGAAAAGCTAAAACGTCAGGTTGATTCTAAGTTAGAAGAGAAGCAAATTCACATTTTCTAGAGAAGAACTACAGTGTCCATAGGTAACTGAGAATGAGGGGAAGCAAATAGTGAAAAAAATATAAAAAGATAAACCATTGGAATATGAGTCTTGAAGGAATAAAAATATGATAACAAAAGTTTTAACATAGATGAAAATGAAAGCTGATGTTTATCAAATTATTTTGAAATCACATTCCTACTCATTCATTTGCAAAAAAAAAAAAAAAAAAAAAAAGATTTGTTCAAATCCCTCCAAGCAGCTCCTGTGTCCTGGCCACTATGGGGGATGTAAACACTGGTTTTCATGCTTAGTGTCTCTTTCTTGCCTGCACCTGGTCAGTTTATCACTTCTGGAGGAAGAAAAACTGACTGGGTGACTATATCATTCTAACCAATGATCTCATTCAAACAATTTTTTTTTCATCAAATAGTACCTTTTCAATATTTTTTAATTTTTAAAAAAGTTTTTAGACAAGAGCAGTAATGAGAAGAGGGGAAAGAGTAGAACAAGGAGTTTGATCTGTAACTGACTGTGAACAATCAACTGAGATAACTCACTACCTTTGGACCAGTTCTTTTCAACATTTTTGAGGCAATTTTTTTGTATTCTAGGAACTGCAACATTTTTTCAGAGAACTTTACAAACTCTCAAAACTTTTTTTTGTGAAAATGACTGATTTATGTTTTTTTTTAAACCTAACAACTTGTTAACATTGAATGTTTTAAATTTATTTGACATAACTCTTTGATTTGTTTTTTTAAAAGTCGGGGGCAATTAGAGCCCTAAGCCCAATCTCTGAGATTCCACAGATCTGGCTGCACACCTCTATGGTGCTATTTCTGTTCGTTTCTTTTACTTTCAGGATCACCCACAAGGTTTGTGCCACTCTTCATACCTGTGAGGCACTTCACCCTTTAGCACCTTTGATTCACTCCATCATTGGCCTCATTAGATTTCTGCTTAAAAAAACACTTTCTCCACCTCTTTCATTATTTTCTCTTTGCATGCCCCTCTCATCCTCACTATCTCTTTATCTTGCAGTATTTTTCTTCAAAGAACTTACATTTACTGACATTTCTTTGCACATTGATTTGCCTACTGTCCAACTCTATCACCAGACTGAAAGCTGCATGTGGGTAGGAATTTTGCTTTATTCACCACATTCCTGCACTTAGAACGCAGACCCTTCTATCTTCTATTGTACAGGAGAGCTTTTTTTTTTTTTTTTTTTTTTTTTTAACAAATAACCCAGTGTGATGGCTCACTCCTGTAATCCCAGCACTTTGGGAGGCTGAGGCAGGCAGATCACTTGAGGTCAGGAGATCGAGACTAGCCTGGCCAACATAGTGAAACCCCATCTCTACAAAATACAAAAATTAGCCAGGCATGGTGACACTCGCCTGTAGTCCCAGCTACTCGGGAGGCTGAGGCAGGAGAATCACTTCAACCCGGGAGGCAGAAATTGCAGTGAGCCAAGAACGTGCCACTGCACTGCAGCCTGGGTGACAGAGTGAGACTCTGTCTCAAAAAAACAACAAACAAACAAAAAAATGGAGTGGATTTGGGTAATCATTCTAAACCAAACTGTTTTTGGAATTTTGGCAAGTCAGAAAGCAGATGAATTACAGCTCACATGTACGACTGCACCCAACTTCAGTCCTGAGTCTCTTGGCTAAGCTGTAGCTCTACCATCACATGGATGATGAGCAAACATCAAGAACACAGACACCATGGCCACGGTGTGGCTGGACTGCTTGGATTCTGCCACTTACTAACTGTATAACCCAGCAAGTTAATTGAACCTCACTGTGCCTTGGTTTTGTCACCTGTAAAATTAACAATAGTATCTACCTCATAGGATTAAATGAGATCATATTTGCAAAGTACTGCTTAGGATAGTGGCTGGCACAGAGTAAATGCTATATGTTTTTGATAAATAAAACAATTAATAAATGGAAATCTAGGAATGTGGACAAAATTTAAAAGTTGGAAAAGCAAACTTTGGGGCAGCTTGGGGAATTCTGTGACAACTTCTTTTTCTGATCACAAGTGCAATGAGAATAAATTTCTTCCCACCCTACCCTAAACTAATGCAATCTCAATTGAGCAGGGGAACATGCTTCATTCACTAATTAGAATTTCAAAAGGAAGTGATAACCTCACGGAGCACAGCCCCATTGACCCTGAGGGTGACTATACAGGGCCTTCAATTGCTGATTCTCTCCCATCCTTCTCTGGGATCTGTTTCTCCCACCCTCCCCATTCTGAGGTAGCTGGAAGAGAATAGGCTTTGTGCCCTTTGGCGAGTACAGGGAGAAAGTAGTAGGTTCAGCCTCTCCAACTGCCCAGGGAGAAAGCAATACCTTTCAAGGTCCCCAGGCTAAATTTTGGAGGGATGCTTTTGTGTGTCACTGTCGGGCTCACACCGACATAAACCCTTGAGAAATGCCTGGTTGGTGACGTCCTAGAGGTAACACCAAGCAAGCCCCAGATTTTCTCTTCTTCGTCAGCAATTCCCAGATGAGGTGCTCTTGTGTTTACCCTCTCTGATTGTCTGGATTCCCTGATACTACCCTCTATACAAGGAACTAGAATGTTTCTTACTGGATTCCTCTGTTGGTGGTGATAGAGTTTACTTTGGGTATCTAGTCAGTCTGGTGCCCCTGGTATCTCTGGTTGGTACAACAGAATCCTGACTGAGCTCCTTAGTGCCTTCTTGAATACTGTATAATTAACTAGGCCTCCAATTGTGCCCCGCCTTGCCCCAACCCATAGATGGACAATCCCTCCTGCCATGTCTTAAAGAGAAATTACCATAATAAATGACTCTCCAGACAGCACATTTCCCAGCAAGAGGGGGCATGTAAACCAAGTCTATTAGTATTGGCAGCAAAATCCAATGTGTTATTGTTACCAGTATGAACACTCTGGGTATCCTGGCCTCCTATATAGATATTTGAAACAAAACAGACAAACAATGTGAAGGAAGGAGGAAAAACAGCCACACAAATGAGTTACAGTGAGTTTAATGAAAACTAATTCCATTGCTGGGTCCATGTGATATAACCAGCCACTTGTGCTCTGTTCTAGTGGTTTATAATGTTACCTCACCCTCTCCAAGAAATTGGTTTCCCGTAAATCTCTGTGGCCATTCATTCCTGTCTACACATTATGTTCCTAAAATAGACACCAGCTAAAAATCTCTTCCAGGAGCTTTGTGAAGGAAGGCCTAAATTGCAAAACTCCTCCTAGAAGAGAGATGTGATTTTGTAATTGCTTCATCGCAATTACAAAAGCAACAATCATAAAAGAGAGTTTTAAAGGAGTTTTTCACCACAGTCATTCTCCTGAAATGCACAGCTGAGGGAAGGAAGAATGTCAGATGCCCCGCGAACGTGCAGAAGCTCCCAGTTGCATCACCCTGGCGTGCCAGGTATTGCAGCAAATAGGAAAGGTAAGCTACCCACTTCTCTGGGCAGGAGAAACTAAAGCAGGAATCACCAACCTCAGCATGGAATTTTCCTATTTCTGTCTGGCAACATCCTCTTGGGATGATTTAAAGTGCTTTTTGGAGAAATATGTTCTGTTACTATACTAGCGCATCAGAAATACCACGTGAACCTGCAAATCCATAGAAGAAGAAGCCACATTTTATAGGTGTGATAGCAACAGCACTTGGCAATTTGCAAGTTTGCTACTGCACTCAGAAATATTTAGTCACATGCACATATTGACAGTAATATACCCTGCCTTGACTTAATTGTTGCATTGGACAGGTGAAAAGCACCTACCCACCACTCTAGACCAATTTGTTAACAATCACCAGTGAGTAATCAAAGAGAACAAAAAGAAATGAGAAGTAAACGCAGCAAGTGGGTCGGGTCTTTAAACACATACCTCAAACAGGTAGGAGTCAGGAAATCCATGATAGCAAAGACATTTGGACAAGCCTCACCTCCACCCAGAAATAATTCTTATGCTGTTCTGAAAAGCAAGACGGTTCACACTAGGAACTGAGCAGTATCTGCAGTATCATTGCTGGTTGTGACCTCTGTCTAAGTAAAAGTAAGTCAATGTTTCCTATTTGGCATTGCATAGAAAAGGGGACTCTTTACCACTTTGCTCAAGCTCTTTTTTAGTGTGGCTCAATAGGAGTTGGCGGAGGGGCGGGGGGGGGGGGGCGGGAATCATTGCCCCTTCCTTGTTCAAGGCATGAGGCATTTCTTCTCAAAAGCCCAGCCTCAGCCTCAGGAAGCTGAATACCCCTGCAATGCTAGGCTCCAGCAGCAGCCCCGCTGCCTTCTTTCTTCCTGTGGAGTTAAAACTGAGATCTAATTTTTGCTCCGTCCTTAAGAACAATATGACCTCTATTCCCAGCCAGCTAGTCCACTTCCAAAACACCAGTGAAGGAGGGGGCTTCAATAGGATCAAAAGGGACCTTGAATAGGATGAAGGCAAGCAAAGGCAAGAACTGGCCAGATGCCAAGCTATTTCAGGCCAAAGAATCCCATCTTCTATCAAAATGCTGAACTGCAAAACAAACCTGATTTCAGTTCATGGAAGGTTGAGAGAGGAGGGGGGAGGGGAGGGGAGGAGAAGAGGAGGAGAGGGAGGAGGGGGACAGTTGGTCTGAATACACATACAAAAATGGACTTCCTGCTCTGCCCAAACTGAATTTCCATGGACTCTTTTTCCAAAGGAATAACTGGAATGAATAAACTTAAAATCAAGATGAAACAATTAGATGGCTTACCTGATTAAAAGGAAAATTATCCATCTGCAGTGAGGAACAGCATCACCCAAAGACGAGATGATAACAATGTGCCTTCAGTTGCAATTGTTTAGATTCCTTCTTGCAAAAGGTGTCAAAGTATTTACAAGGGCTGCAGTCTCACTGGGGCAGAACACACAGACACACAAACACACACAAACGCACACATACACACATGCACCAGAGACCTCTGCAGTATCCTCTCGGCTTCATCCTCGCCTCGCTCTATGGTACCTAATACAAATCAGCAAATAGCTTGTTTCAAAAAAAAAAAAAAAAAAAAAAGGCAAGACAGCACCTTACATTACATCGCCATCTAGTGGCTAAATATTAAACACTTTCTCATAATCCAGATTTATGATTTCTTCCTCAACCTCTTTTCTCTCAGCCTTTTTTCCTTTCTTCTCTGTAATCTCCCAGTATTGCTTCTCCTTGCTTCTCTTTCATTCCCTATTGCTATATAATATCATGAACCTAATGACTCAAAGAGGAAAAGGTTTGAAAGTAAATATAGCTATTTTCAAGTAGTACTTGAAAAACTTTAGCATTATTTTAGTTTGAAACTGTTACTTTATTCCTAATATGAATCATTGTTATCCATAAAAATGATATATCTTATAAATAAAACTGTCTTTTTATTCCACCAGGAAGCAATCAGGTGGCCCTTTATTACAGATCTATGGCTTCACATTTTTCTGTTTGAATATTGTGTTTTAGGATTAGGTTTCATATTATAGTGAACAGCTCAGAGTCACAAAATGTGAGTTTTACTTCAACATTGATGAACACATGCCTTTAACAAAGCCACTGAAGTCTTCTATGGACATTTACATTCTTACTATCTTCATCTGTAATTACAGATTAAACAAGACTTTCAACCCACTCTAAATTTCTATGGTTTTACTATATTTTACTCCAATGTTTTCCCATCTTGTGGACACAGCCTAAAGCTTAATTATAATAACACATTTTAATAAACAAATATATATAGAAAGAGAGTCCAATTGCCTATTACCCAAAGATAGAATTATAAAAACCATGAATATCAGTTTTTTCTAAGACAGTAAAAATCCATGCTAAACTAATTATAACTCTTGGAACTGAGAGTAGAGCTTTTTATGTTATATATTGTATTCTAAAATGGAATCAGCCTTAAACATTCAGTCATACATAAAATCACGATTATGTGTAGATTAGTCATTGAAAGTAAATATTTCATCCTCATTATTTTTCTTTTGCCATCTAACACACTTATTACAATCATTGCATGTGTTTTATCATTTATCAATATAACCTTCAATATTTAATCCTTCTCTTCCTTATTACAGGATGGTGAGATAAATACTGTTAATGTTATTATATTATAATTATTCCTATTTATACTTGAGAACACTGAAGCTTTCTGAGCCTTACTGAGGTTTATTCAAGACCACATAGCTTGCAAAGCAATAAAACTAAGGCTGTTGGTCCCAAGAGCCCAAAGA
The DNA here is from genome assembly GCF_029289425.2 of Pan paniscus. NCBI lineage: Eukaryota > Metazoa > Chordata > Mammalia > Primates > Hominidae > Pan > Pan paniscus. The sequence continues at coordinate 68,785,081 of NC_073262.2, forward strand.
ATAATCCACTGTTCTTTGCAACATACCTAAAAGTTCACCATTTTTTTCCTGTTCTAGAATCACAGAAAAGTAATTTTGATTTCTATGTTTACAAAACATTTACTAGCCCTTAATTATGGACCAATGGGTCCATCTTGTGGATCCATCTTTTTATCTATAAAAGAAAGAAATTAAGTAAGATAATTTCCTGCTCCAGCTCAAAAACTCTATCCAGTGCTTTCCCAAAAGCCAGTTGGAGTAGCATGAACACATTCATTTGAAGTTACTCAGTGTCTGGGAAATGATGTTGCCCAGTATCTGGTAGAGTCAGGGCAAAGTTGAAAGAAGCTGAGGAGACAGGTGATCAACAACTGGTAAACGATTGCCAAGATCTTAGAGATGAAAAGAGAGTGGGAACTGCATGAACTAACAGGCAATTTTTTTAGAATAATACATTCCATATGAATAGTACTTAGAGATTAGATATGTAAAAATACAAAATAAGAACATACCTGGCCACATGTTTTAATGAATTCTAATTGCATATTATAGGTGCCAATTTTTCTGAGTGTCTGCTCTTAACAATTCCCCCAATAGTCCTTCTCCCCTGATCCTTAGTGGTAAACCTACCCTCTTGCTACAGAGGACTGGAGCAAGAGAGGGTATCTACGCAGCTGACCTGGTCAAAGAGAGCCACTGCATGTGATTCTGGCAGCTGTGGAGTCAGCCTTCCCTCACCATGGGGACTCAGGACCAGGTGGACCAGGATACTGAAATAGCAGCCAGCCACACAGATGTGGAGGAAGAAGTGACAAAAGACAGAGCCAGAAAACCCCCTGGGTTCCCAACGGTGTTCCTGTTTCCATCTCCAGTCTACTCAAGATCCAAACACTTTCTTGATGTTGAGTTCCATGATAAACTCAAACTCCATTTTTGCTTAAGCGAACTTGGTTTCTGTTGAACTATGGAGTCCTAACCACTTCATTAGCTTCAAGAAAGTTGCCAGTACTGCATCTATCAAGTATTATTCATATTCTGGGCATCTGACACTTCATTTATTCACTTCTTAATGCACCTGATATATGCCAGGCACTTTTCCAGGTACTTAAGTAACATCAGCAAACAAACCAGATCAAAACCCTCCCTTTGTGGAGTTTACATTGACATGTCAGTCATATGGAAAGGCACAACGCGTTCAGTGTGCACGCTACCTTTCTTCCGCCTCCATGTCTTTGTTCACAACCTTCACTTCTCTTGGAAGACCTTTCATCCATCTACACATAGCAAATTCAACCAATATTTTAAATGTCTGGGTCAAATATTCTCTCTTCTCCAACGTCTTTTCTATTTTCTCAGCAGATAGAATTCTTTTTTCTTTTGTTAATTATGGAACAATTTTATGTTGAATCTTATGAAACATGGTCATTTGACAAGTTGAAAGCATTGAGCATAAGGAGATAAATGACTATTCTCATACAGACTCCTAGAAAAGGCCAATATCCCAAGCATGGCCCAAAGAGTACTATTAACTAACAACTCATCATTCTGTACAGATACTTCATTCGTCAGAGCTGAAGCAGTTTTACAGTATTAGTAACTTTAAATATTCCATGTTTCAGACTGAGCATAAAGGCAAAATATGAGATTTTTATTAAATTAGTGTAATATGCACTTAAAATCACATATTTATTTTTTAAAGTTAGCAGAAGATATTAAAACAAAACTCTGTGCTACCCTATGTCACTACTACACTTATCCCATTTGACCTTGTTCTATGAGTTTTATATATGTATCTTATTTGGCTCCCAGAATGTAAACTCCCTGTGGAACCAGCGTTGCATTTTATTTTTTTGTAGATTAATTTATTGAGAGATAATTTTGTCTCTTTCTCACTGTTACATTTCCAACTTCAAAAAATGAAAAACTAATCTTCCTCTGCCCCCGTTGGTAAAGTTAGCCATTCCAGGAAACCCTTTGTAATCTTGTTTCAGAAGCTGGAAAAAATTAGCTGCCTACTTCCTAGGTGACAATACTTCAATCTGTGAATGCATGGACCTGCTAAACAGGCTGAGGGGGCATGGCTGTGGCTTTTTTATGAGAGTTCCTAACAAGGAAAAGAGAATGAAGGCATAAGATGTCATTTAGTCTTTGTAAGACTCCGTCTCTGTCCTGAGAATGTGGTTGTTACTTTGTTATAGCTTTGTCAGTTGCATTGCTCAGTGCCAAAACATAAAAGGGAATATTATAATGGGACATCATCTCTGTCAATAGATTTTGGGTATTAAAGAGAGCGTGAGGTCACTCAGGTGGAAAAAGCTGGGCCAGGTAATTTTGTCTGTTAGTTTTACGACATAAAGGAGAGTCTCTCGATGCCATTAGATCCTGAAAGAGTTCAAAGAGAGAACTACCTCATTATCAGAAGCCTGAGGAATTAGTGTAATTAGTATCTGAATATTCTTTAATATTTTCTTGCATAGAAAATAAAGGTAATTGGTTATCAAAAACATTCTTTCAAATGTGTATCTCCTGGAGTTGTGGAGTTCTGAAACTTTAACCAGCTGCCTTATAAAGAGAATTTATTAATTGACTTTATGCCTGCCAAGGAGAAGGAAGCCATTCTTAATTTTTAGCCAAAAATTTCCCAAAGTGATGACCAAATCATTATGTTTTGAGTTCCAGATTCCCTTGTTTAGAGTTATAAATGACATTTGAGTTTTAAGGCAGAAATGTTTCTAAATTCCCCTGTCATTTGTTTGGGAATCTATAGTCACTGAGCAACATGAAGCTGGGTCTCCCCTCTCTTCCCACCGCAGGAAAGGAATCGGAGGCTGGAGGCGAACTTGAGTACCTTGAGGTGGTATCCCAAAGGAGATGGTGGTGACAACAGACAAGTCTAAATGTTAGCAGGTCTTCTGAAGAAGTCGGGGAGTGATCCCAACACAGATAGCAAATGCTAGAGTTTGGATTTAAACTCAGACCTTAAGATTTTAAATCTACAGGACCACTGTATCACTACAAATCCTGACTTTGCCCCCTTTTGATTGGAATAATCAGATAAAGCACACTACTGATGTGATCCTTGGTAAATGTAATTTACTACTTAAGTACTTTGCTTTTGTAGATGTCAATTTCCTAGTGGGGTTTTTTTTTCTTTTGGTAAATGCAGCATTCTGCAAAAATCTACTACCAATTCCTTGCTCTCACAAAGCATTCACCAACACTGTGCCACTATTTTAGAAATAGAAACCATATCCTAGCCGAAAATGATAAACTCATATATTTCCTTTTGAGATTAACCTGCCCTTTTGAAAGGGAGTCAGAAATGAATGTGAAATTTATTTGCTATTAGACAAATAAATGCAGAAACTGCAATTAAGAACTCTCTTTTAGGACTAGAGCCAACTAGTTTTTCTGCAAGTTTAAAGTTACAATTTTTTGATGGCAAGAATTGGCCAACTGATTTCAAAATATCTTATAGGTACTAAAGTGGACTTTTGAAACTGTGGTAAAGTCCATACATTCCATAAATTAAAAAAATAATAATCAGCCATTTTTTTCAAATATGATATAAAAATATTTGAGGGCTCCTCCCCTCCCCGCAACTGGAATTCACTGAATCAGAGCTGCTATAGGCTTGCATTTTTTGATGCACAGATAACCACTTTTTAAATCACTTGTAATATAATGAACATAAATAATTGAATTTTTTTTCTTACAGATTTGATTCTGAAGTATTTTTGAAGTATCTTTAAAACCAACGTGCTTGTGGGCACACATTACACTATTTAAAATTTTATTAAAAGTATTTTAAAAATCCTTAGAGAGAGAATGCCAGTTCTCTCTCTCTCTTTCTGGTAGTGGAGAAGAAAAAATAGTATAGGCTTTTCTTAACTCACCACAATGCAGTAATTAAAAGCGAGAGAGAAAGGAGGGAAGTTGTGGGATTATGATGGAGATAATCAGATTCCCCAGTTGCCCTCTGCCTTCCCTGCTATCGAGACAAGGCACAGAAGCCAGAATTATGTCTGCAGGTGATTATTTCAAGGAAGCAGTTACTCCTTGTTGGAAGATTCACTGCAATTTCCTTTCAATTACATAGGCAGACATTGGTGTTGGAGAGGGAAATAACAATATTCCTAAACCAAATAAGTAGGTTTTATAAACAAGACAGAATAATACATGAACCTGATTTCTCAAAGGGAAATTAAGTATATGAATGTCAATCATCTGATGAGATTAGCATTACAATATAGGTTCAGAATGAGTATTAAATCACAAAATTACTTTTTATCACTTTATATAATAGCATTATTCCTCTGATTATATCACCAACTGAACAGCACTTCAAAAATTACTATAGTGCTCTGTATATATCTTTAATTTTAAATCCTTTATTATTTGGGGGCCTGGTTTATTTTTTATCTTTTCTTCTTTAGCTAACGTGTAAGAAGACATTATTAATATTTAATGAAGATGACACTAAAATGTCGTTTTTCAAAACAACAAACTCTGCCTTTTCCTAAACAAGCAGGGAGCCATTATGCCTTCACTGTTCCGCTTCCTTTGTTTCCTCTGTTTTCAGGACCTTCTCTTCTTTGACCGCATCTTCCTCCACCCTCTATCGGTGCACCTCTCCACGGTCTGACCCCACTCAATGATCTCTTTGAAAGTAAGAACTATGACTTATTTTTTTTGTCATTGTTCCCCAAACATATCCCAAGTCTGTGGTAGAATTAAGGTAGTTTCTGGAGAGAACCTGATAACATCTGCTGAGTATTGATGAATAAAAATTCCATAATAGACTTCCAACAAAACCCTGGAGTAGAATAAAATAACTTTGTAAACCTCATAAAAAAGAATGTCAATTTACATAAATCATTACCATTGCTTTATGGGTAGGGTTTTGCTAATCATTGAGAAATTGTGGAGCTGGAAAAGTCT